>NC_059206.1:14693064-14932901 GCF_020615455.1 Coregonus clupeaformis
CTGATGGCTTACTTTCATGCCAGCCAGGCTCCAATAGTATCTTTAGTAGTATAAATGAATAACAGAGAAAGATACAATATGTGCTTTATGATACACATCTAGTCCTGCAGTGCATATCTCAATGACATATACTCATAAATATCTCCTACTGCCACTGCCACTACTGGGTCCAGTAAAATCCATACCAAGGCCCGTATTCATAAAGAGTAGGAGAGCTGATTTAGGATCAGGTTTTCCCTGTCTATGAAATCTTTATTAATTATGATCTAAAAGGCTAAACTGATCCCAGATCAGCACTTCTACTTTGATACCCTTTATGAATACAGGCCCAGGCCTTTACACATCAATAATTTCCCAATTTACAGAAAGCAATATTCTGGCTCAAAGTGCTGCAAATAGGTGCAGTATATCACCAGTGGTGATGGTTTCTTGATCTTTCCCATGGTCAGCTGAGAACCTCCCGAGTGGCGCAGTGGTCTAAGGCTGTGCCGCTAGAGATCCTGGTTCAAATCCAGGCTCTATCGTAGCTGGCCTTGACCAGGTGACCCATGGGGTGGTGCACAATTGGCCCAGGGTAGGGTAGGGTAGGGGAAGGAATGGCTGGCAGGGATGTAGCTCAGTTGGTAGAGCATGGTGCATGCACTCTGTAAGTCGCTCTAGATAAATGCTAAATGACTAAAATGTAAACACATTGGGCCCTGTTTCAGTACTTCACAACTGAATATTACCTTCCATGGCTGTTAACCTGACATGATCCCACATAAAATGTTATATTTACTTCTGCCTGAGAATAGAAATGGCCTGGAAGCACTGTCCCCTGGCCTCTCTGTACTGAATGTACAAACATTCTGGAGCATGTAGTATGACATTTTTACTGTTAGTAGGTTCTCCCCTCACAAAATCACTGGGGTAAAAAAAAAGCAATTTTTCATTTACACTCAAGTACTTAATGCAAGTATGAAATCAATGACAGAGCAACTCTCAGATAAAAGCAACGTCAATTACTGTTACTTCTGTAGGGGGACAAATAAATGATCCAGACCAGTAGAAAAGACACGTCATCACAAAATGTTACAGTTGTGATACATCTAATAGGAACGTTTGCCTACTTTACTTGATGATTGTTTGACCCTTGAAAAGTGCACTCAGACTTGGAGAGAAGTCAACAGTGTGTTGCTGGTGTACTAGTACTGTCTCTTTAAGATAAAGCTTGCTGCTGCTCTACGGCTCTGACCACTACAGCTGCTGTTATTGTTGTTGGACACTTGTCTTCAATGTGAGCCCAAGGCACTGTGGGATACCAAGACCTGTCTTCACTTTCAAGGTCTTCCTAACGCTCCTTGTCCTAACAGTCTTTTGATGTCTTTAAATGTTGCTGAAACTCTTTATAAAAATTCACACGGGAACTTTAATATTGTCTAATAATTCTCTTTGATCATATTCCAGTTCAAACTACTGAATATTTGTGGTAGATAGTATGATAATATTATTTTCACTTTCCCATGCTATTATTAAGCGATTATAGGAATAACCTAAGGTTTCTACAATAAATCCCTTACTCCTGTATGTGCAAGAAAAATATAATTGTGGTCCTTTTCTACAGTCCAACTGGTTTTGTTATAAGTTCAATATCTACTAATTTTATGCCAATGACACAGACGGAGCATACTGTAAAATTGCTATGCATGACTTTGGCTTCTACTTTCAGCCTTAGTGTGCCTTCATTGTTCAGCACAATATTCAAGACTGAGAGAGAATGTAGGAAAATTATTTCCTGTTTATGGACAACGTTTCTCTTGTCTGTTTGCCCGGCACTTGTTTATCCCACGTACAAACGCACAATCCCTCTCTGTCTAGACATTCTAAGTCTTCGACTTTTAGAATAAGGGTACCAATAAAGCCAAACATGCAATATACTGTATACACAGTCCTTCTTGTTCTGTCATGTATCATTTTATATTGATATAAACCAAACTCTTATGTCAAAGATTGTTTGCCATGGTATTTCATCGCAGAGATTTACTAAATAAAATATATGGCCTGTAATTTCCCCTATCAACCGACGTGGGAGTGATGTTGTAGTTTAGGAAAAGGAAACTCATTTCTCACTTGAACACACTAAGGAAAAATGAAATTGAATAAATAGTTAGGGTTGCGGAGTCGCATTTGTGTCAATCAATCAATCAAATTAATTTATAAAGCCCTTTTTACATCAGCTGCTTAAAACCCCAAACAGCAAGCAATGCAGATGTATAGATCCGATATTTTATTTTAATTCAGGCTAATCTGTATACTGACTTGAGACTCTTAAAGCGGTAGTCCCGTGTAGCTCATTTGGTAGAGCATGGCGTTTGCAACGCCAGGGTTGTGGGTTCGGGGGCCAGTATGAAAATGTATGCACTCACTATCTGTAAGTCGCTCTGACTAAATTGTTACTTTAAAAACAATAACAAATCGAAAACCCTGCCCCTGTTTCATTAAAAAGCTGAGGGATGGGGCTTTCAGCAACATCCCTCAGATTAATAGACAGAGCTATGGATGCAAGGACTGACCATCTATGATGTCAACATTATAGTTTTAACCATGTTTTGAGGCTATATAGTGGGTTCTAAACGGGTATGACTGTTGAAATAAGCTCATGAGGTATTTATAAGTTATATTCTTCAAGAACCAATGGGTGCATATAATTAATTGATAAGTCCAAAAATGGCTGATTGCCCCTTTAAAGCTGTTTAGTTTGAGATCTTACGTTTCTTTACTTCTAAATTGTTTGAGGGAAAACAGAATAATAAATGTTTTTTTGTTGTATGAAGTCAAACTTTTCTGTCCAGGCAATCCTTGCAAGTTATTATTTGTATGTGAAGGCCTCTGTGTGTGTGTGTGTGTGTGTGTGTGTGTGTGTGTGTGTGTGTGTGTGTGTGTGTGTGTGTGTGTGTGTGTGTGTGTGTGTGGGGGCGTGTGTGTGTGTGTGTGTGTGTGTGTGTGTGTGTTGAGAAAGCGAAAGAGGAAGCGACAGAGAGCGAGAGAAAGAGACCTCACCTAAGGAAGCAGTGACATCTAGTGGATAAAGACAATAACTACGCTCATGTAAATATTAAATCAATAACAGATTTTCTTTTTTATCAGACAAACATTTACATTTACATTTTAGTCATTTAGCCTCAGACAAAACACAATAACTGCTCATCCTTATTGTAAAGTCAAAATGGGCCGGTGTGTTAGACATGCCTGGTTGCGCAAAATGGGCCGGTGTGTTAGACATGCCTGGGCCAGTTTCTGGTCCCAGTCTGTCCCTGGCCTACAAATAGTATTTGCTTAAGTCCTGCATTTAACTATTAATTTAGGGCCTTTATTTAAAGAGATTGTGTGCAGGTCAACTATTTCACAAGGTGAAAATGTAGGATTGTCCAACTTATTTTAATTAGGCATTAAGAAAATACAGATTATTTCTGGAAGACTCCCTGCCTAACCAGGAGGTTTGGCAACACTACTTGAAAATGTTCATAACAATTTTATTTACAGATCAAACTGGGGTGCTTAATAATTAAATACTCCCATGATATCAATTAGCGACATGTCGAGGAGAATTCCTTGAGGTATTTTTGTTTTCACACGTCAGCCTGGAAACCAGCCGGAGCCAGGCAATCTTCCCACAGTGAGAGTGGATGGACTCTTTTTTCATAATCAACTGGCTGTCCTCCTCCCTGGACCGGCAGCACAATAACTATGAATGGAATGAAAATATCTCTCTCATGAGAGCATGGGCCTCTATAGTTTTTACTGAGAACAAACTCCTGGGTCATAGATTTACAGCAATGTCTCACACGCCTGTGTACTATGAACTGTGTTCTTTGTACACATTGAAACATAGTAATCATGATTTGAATATTTTCCCCCCAAAGGATGTTGCATTCTCTGTGCTGTCTAAAGGGGATTGGCTGAGAGAAGCTTGAGACAGTATTTTTTTCCATCTGTCTTTTCTCTTTCGTTCCACTTTTCCCGGACTCGGACATTGCTCGTTCTGATATTTCTTCATTTCTTTATTTTAATTTTGGGGATTTGTGTGTATTGTTTTGTATTGTTAGGTATTACTGCACTAGAAACATAAGCATTTCGCTGCACCTGCGATAACATCTGCTAAATATGTGTAAGCGACTAATAACATGTTATTTTATTTGATCCCACTATCATTCTGTCAATACCAACTGCTCTTTTAAACCCAGTCAGTATCTAGTATACACAACATTATCAAAGGACACTTCCTGGTGCTTGGCATCTGTCATCTGGCAGGCTGCGTGAAAGGGAAGATGCCTTATTAACGCCACACTCTGCCTCTGAATAGAGGCTTTATAAGCTCAAAATAGCCTATCGAGGGGGCCGAGTGGTTAAGGTGCATACTAATGCAGCCTGGCTAGCTGTGTGGCTGGCTGGCTGGCAGGCTGAATTTTGACTCTGTCTTGCACATGCTCAGTGAGACTCCAGTCCTGACTCGTTTCATTCATACTGTATGTCTCTCTCCCTCCATCGCCAAGCTGCTGTTGTAGCCTCCTCCTTCCCTCCACTCAGCTCTGTGAATGGATGATTGATCTCTCCATCCCTCCTTCCGTTTATCCATCGCTCCTCAGCAGGGAAAAGAAGCGAGAAACAGGGGGAATCTCCATCTCCAAGATCTGTGATTGACAAGACGAGACTGTCTTGGGGGAATTCTATCTCTCCTCTTCTTTCCTGTGATGGCTGGATGAGGATTTATCTTGGTCATGTAACGCTTTTCAAGGCAGAAGAAGACGTGGAAGAAGAAGACGTGGGAGAAGAGGGGGAGGAGGAGGAGGAGGAGGAGAAGTAGATGAGCGATTTCTTGGGCTACAGTGTGAGGGAGGTTTTCAACAGAGGCAAATGTGCCTCTCTAGTCTCTTGTCTCTGTGTTGATTTAGGACAGATGAGGATGTGTTAGTTTGACCATGGAGTTCAGCGCGTCGTCTGTGTTTGACCAGCAGAAAGGTAAGCAAGCAGGCAACCAGTGTTGGATGTTACATATCACAATAAGGAAGAGGAACTGGAACAGGGGAGAGAGAGAGAGAGAGAGAGAGAGAGGGAGAGGGAGAGGGAGATGGAGAGCGATGTTGCTGCCGCTGTTGCCATGGAAATGCTATGTTCTCTCTACTTGGCTTTGGCATCATGATGAGTAGATGCTGGGTTTATGGCTGGTGTGTGGGATGACTAGGTAACAAGATCTAGTGTGTAGGGATCTAGTGTGTAGGGATCTTATCCATAAAGTGTGGTCTTAAATGAAAAGGTTTTATACCTTTATGTGGAGAACCCTTTTTTAACCCTCTAAGTGGATTCTACTTTGAATACACCAAGGTTTAGGGGGAATCTTGCAGCGAGAGCTCTATGCATGAATGGGGATGAATGGATGTTACATCACAATATCTAGGTACAGCATTCCCATTCACAATAACTAGGTACTGCATTCCCATTCACAATAACTAGGTACTGCATTCCCATTCACAATAACTAGGTACTGCATTCCCATTCACAATATCTAGGTACTTCATTCCCATTCACAATAACTAGGTACTTCATTCCCATTCACAATAACTAGGTACCGCATTCCCATTCACAATAACTAGGTACTGCATTCCCATTCACAATAACTAGGTACTGCATTCCCATTCACAATAACTAGGTACTGCATTCCCATTCACAATATCTAGGTACTGCATTCCCATTCACAATTTCGAGGTACTGCATTCCCATTCACAATAACTAGGTACTGCATTCACATTCACAATAACTAGGTACTGCATTCACAATAACTAGGTACTGCATTCCCATTCACAATAATTAGGTACTGCATTCCCATTCACAATAACTAGGTACTGCATCCACATTCACAATAACTAGGTACAGCATTCCCATTCACAATAACTAGGTACTGCATTCCCATTCACAATAACTAGGTACTGCATTCCCATTCACAATAACTAGGTACTGCATTCCCATTCACAATAACTAGGTACTGTATTCCCATTCACAATATCTAGGTACTTCATTCCCATTCACAATAACTAGGTACTTCATTCCCATTCACAATAACTAGGTACCGCATTCCCATTCACAATAACTAGGTACTGCATTCCCATTCACAATAACTAGGTACTGCATTCCCATTCACAATAACTAGGTACTGCATTCCCATTCACAATAACTAGGTACTGCATTCCCATTCACAATA
The DNA here is from genome assembly GCF_020615455.1 of Coregonus clupeaformis. Lineage (NCBI taxonomy): Eukaryota > Metazoa > Chordata > Actinopteri > Salmoniformes > Salmonidae > Coregonus > Coregonus clupeaformis. Next base: position 14,699,300 of record NC_059206.1, read on the forward strand.
TCTAGGTACTGCATTCCCATTCACAATTTCGAGGTACTGCATTCACATTCACAATAACTAGGTACTGCATTCACAATAACTAGGTACTGCATTCCCATTCACAATAACTAGGTACTGCATTCCCATTCACAATAACTAGGTACTGCATCCACATTCACAATAACTAGGTACAACATTCCCATTCACAAGAACTAGGTACTGCATTCCCATTCACAATAACTAGGTACTGCATTCCCATTCACAATATCTAGGTACTGCATTCCCATTCACAATATCTAGGTACTGCATTCCCATTCACAATCTCGAGGTACTGCATTCACATTCACAATAACTAGGTACTGCATTCACAATAACTAGGTACTGCATTCCCATTCACAATAATTAGGTACTGCATTCCCATTCACAATAACTAGGTACTGCATCCACATTCACAATAACTAGGTACAGCATTCCCATTCACAATAACTAGGTACTGCATTCCCATTCACAATAACTAGGTATTGCATTCCCATTCACAATAACTAGGTACAGCATTCCCATTCACAATAACTAGGTACTGCATTCCCATTCACAATAACTAGGTACTGCATTCACATTCATTGCGGAGACCTATGGCATAGATCTGAAGTAGAGGTCTTCTCGGGCCAAGAAAGTTGGACCTGGACCCGAACGGATCCAAAGACAATCAGACCCGACCTGTACGGACCCGATAATACAAAATACAAATATAAAAGGGGCACCCGAATGGATCTGACGACAACCAGACCCAGACCAGACCCGGACCAGACCCGGACCAGACCCGGACCAGACCCGGACCAGACCCGATTGACAAAAACATTTATGTTTATCAGCCAAGTTGCTCTTCTGGTTAACGAATAGATCTCCATATGTTGGCTAGGCCTTCAATGAGTCAATAAATTCACCTTGTTAGCATAAAATAAAAATGCTATAGGCTATGTAGAGCTGTGGTCGGGTCCATTCGGGTCCACTCGGGTCCATTCGGGTCCATTCGGGTCCATTCGGGTCCACTCGGGTCCATTCGGGTCCACTCGGGTCGATCAGCTGTAGTTACATAGACCTAATGACAATCAAACAGGACCCGACCCGAGGGAAAAGTTAGAATTTTTGACCCGAACCCGCTCGGGTCCCGGGTCGGGTCCCGGGTATTGGGGTTTGGGTCGACCCGTGAAGACCTCGAATCTGAAGCCCTGGGATAAGGCTGATATGATAAAACATGTGAGCCTCCTGCCGTTCATCAGTCAAACCCATTCACTCGTAGTACAGCTCTTGCTGGAAGAATATCCCCTTGGTATTGTATGGTGTCTGTCCAGAGTCCTCGGAAGATTATCCCCTTGGTATTGTATGGTGTCTGTCCAGAGTCCTCGGAAGATTATCCAGCAAGAGCTCTACTTTATCCAGAGATTGTCCAGAGTCCTAGAGTGCATTCTTCCTGTTAGATATAGTAGATCTAGGGGAACCCTCATTTGTAGGCCATTCTACTCCTTATATTTCTATGAATCATATTTCTCTGATTGGAATTCAATATGACACCCTGGGGCAATGGAAAGGGGTGGCGCAGTGGTCTAAGGCACTGCATTGCAGTGCTAGCTGTGCCACTAGAGATCCTGGTTCGAATCCAGGCTCTGTCGTAGCCGGCCGCGACCGGGAGACCCATGGGGCAGCGCACATTTGGCCCAGCGTCGTCCAGGGTAGGGGAGGGAATGGCTGGCAGGGATGTAGCTCAATTGGTAGAGCATGGCATTTGCAACGCCAGTGTTGTGGGTTCGATTCCAGTATAAAAAAAATATGTATATATAAAAATTTATGCACTCACTAACTGTAAGTTGCTCTGGATAAGAGCGTCTGCTAAATGACTAAAATGTGGGTAGCACACATTAGGAATGTTGCGGTTGTGTTGCGGTCCTCTGTAGCTCAATTGGTAGAGCATGGCGCTTGTAACGCCAGGGTAGTGGGTTCGATCCCCGGGACCACCCATACGTAAAAATGTATGCACACATGACTGTAAGTCGCTTTGGATAAAAATGTCTGCTAAATATTATATTAGGATGGTGGCACGTTATTTGGGGAGGACAGGCTCATAGTAATGGCTGGAACTGAATAAATCGAATGGTATCGAACTCATAAAACACATCGGTTCCTTGTGTTTGAGACTATTCCAGCCATTATTATAAGCTGTCCTCCCCTCCATGGTCCTGTGTTGTGGAGGTTGTGGTGGTGTTATGGAGAGGTTCTGGTCGTGTTGTGGTTGTGTTATGGAGAGGTTCTGGTGGTGTTATGGCGGTTGAGCCAGATTGTGTCATGTCAGTGGATTTCCCGGACTGACTCTCACTTAAATGTAATGATTTGATGGATTGCATAATATATCCCCTCTTAATCAATCGATGAGACAAGAAAGGTTCCCTCAATATATTGACGGAGGGATGTCCTTCCTCACCCATCAGCCGTGTCCATGACTATTCGAAAAGAAGGTTCTACCTAGAACCATAATTGTCCCCTTAATGGAACCCTTTCACTAATACAAGGTTCTACGTGGAACCGTTTGACCACTAAAAGGTTCTAAGTAAAACCTTTTTCACCACCAAAGGGTTCCACATGAAACAAATAACCATTTTTTCCTAAGCGTGTAAAGTTCCTATAGCAGTAAAGTTAATATAAAGTTCATATGCACCTACAGGTCGAGGTCTACAGGTCCTTACAAATAGCACACTTCTTCTACTTCCAATGTACACAACACTATGTAAACAAATACACATTCCAAATCCGTCAGTCTTCAAAATGGCTATGTTGAGGGTTTCTTCCCAGTGGTCTACATCCATTCATATATTTTATTACATTCTATACATTATTCAATATTTTTGCGTTTGTTGCACGAGTTATTGCAGGACTTACAGTATATAATCCAAATTGAGCATGCTCCATCTATGAATTAAAAATATTATATTGACATTGATATATGCATAACCACATTGATGTATGTATAACCACATTGATGTATGCATTACCACATTTATGTGCATATAACCACATTGATATATGTATAACCACATTGATGGATGTATAACCACATTGATGTATGTATAACCACATTGATATATGTATAACCACATTGATGTATGTATAACCACATTGATGTATGTATAACCACATTGATATATGTATAACCACATTGATGTATGTATAACCACATTGATGTACACTACCGGTCAAAAGTTTTAGAACACCTACTCATTCAAGGGTTTTTCTTTATTTTTACTATTTTCTACATTGTAGAATAATAGTGAAGACATCAAAACTATGAAATAACACATATTGAATCATGTAGTAACCAAAAAAGTGTTAAACAAATCAAAATATATTTAATATTTGAGAATCTTCAAATAGCCACCCTTTGCCTTGATGACAACTTTGCACACTCTTGGCATTCTCTCAACCAGCTTCATGAGGTAGTCACCTGGAATGCATTTCAATTAACAGGTGTGCCTTCTTAAAAGTTAATTTGTGGAATTTCTTTCCTTCTTAATGCGTTTGAGCCAATCAGGCTCTGTCGTAGCCGGCCGCGACCGGGAGACCCATGGGGCGGCGCACAATTGGCACAGCGTCGTCCAGGGTAGGGGATGGAATGGCCGGCAGGGATGTAGCTCAGTTGGTAGAGCATGGCGTTTGCAACGCCAGGGTTGTGGGTTCGTTTCCCACGGGGGGCCAGTATGAAAAAATAAAATAAATTAATGTATGTACTCACTAACTGTAAGTCGCTCTGGATAAGAGCGTCTGCTAAATGACTAAAATGTAAATGTAAATGTTGTGACAAGGTAAGGGATATACAGAAGATAGCCCTATTTGGTAAAAGACCAAGTCCATATTATGGCAAGAACAGCTCAAATAAGCAAAGAGAAACGACAGTCCATCATTAATTTAAGACATGAAGATCAGTCAATACGGAACATTTCAAACTTTGAAAGTTTCTTCAAGTGCAGTCGCAAAAACCATCAAGCGCTATGATGAAACTGGCTCTCATGAGGACCGCCACAGTAATGGAAGAGCCAGAGTTACCTCTGCTGCAGAGGATAAGTTCATTAGAGTTACCAGCCTCAGAAATTGCAGCCCAAATAAATGCTTCACAGAGTTCAAGTAACAGATACATCTCAACATCAACTGTTCAGAGGAGACTGTGTGAATCAGGCCTTCATGGTCGAATTGCTGCAAAGAAACCACCACTAAAGGAGACCAATAATAAGAAGAGACTTGCTTGGGCCAAGAAATACGAGCAATGGACATTAGACAGGTGGAAATGTGTCCTTTGGTCTGGAGTCCAAATTTGAGATTTTTGGTTCCAACCGCCGTAACCGCCGTGTCTTTGTGAGACGCGGTGTGGGTGAATGGATGAGCTCCGCATGTGCATTTCCCACTGTAAAGCATGGAGGAGGGGGTGTTATGGTGTGGGGGTGCTTTGCAGGTGACACTGTGTGTGATTTATTTAGAATTCAAGGCACACTTAACCAGCATGGCTACCACAGCATCTGCAGCGATACGCCATCCCATCTGGTTTGGTCTTAGTGGGACTATCATTTGTTTTTCAACAGGACAATGACCCAACACACCTCCAGGCTGTGTAAGGGCTATTTGACCAAGAAGGAGAGTGATGGAGTGCTGCATTAGATGACATGGCCTCCACAATCCCCAGACCTCAACCAAATTCAGATGGTTTTGGATGAGTCGGACCGCAGAGTGAAGGAAAAGCAGCCAACAAGTGCTCAGCATATGTGGGAACTCCTTCAAGACTGTTGGAAAAGCATTCCAGGTGAAGCTGGTTGAGAGAATGTCAAGAGTGCTCAAAGCTGTCATCAAGGCAAAGGGTGGCTATTTGAAGAATCTCAAATATAAAATGTATTTTTATTTGTTTAACACTTTTTTGGTTACTACATGATTCCATATGTGTTATTTCATAGTTTTGATGTCTTCACTATTATTGTACAATGTAGAAAATAGGAAAAATAAAGAAAAACCCTTGAATGAGTAGGTGTGTCCAAACTTTTGACCAGTAGTGTATGTACTGTATAACCACATTGATGTATGTATAACCACATTGATGTATGCATAACCACATTGATGTATGTATAACCACATTGATGTATGTACTGTATAACCACATTGATGTATGTATAACCACATTGATGTATGTATAACCACATTGATGTATGTACTGTATAACCACATTGATGTATGTATAACCACATTGATATATGTATAACCACATTGATGTATGTATAACCACATTGATGTATGTACTGTATAACCACGTTGATGTATGTATAACCACATTGATGTATGTATAACCACATTGATTTATGTATAACCACGTTGATGTATGTATAACCACATTAATGTATGTATAACCACGTTGATGTATGTATAACCACGTTGATGTATGTACTGTATAACCACATTGATGTATGTATAACCACATTGATGTATGTATAACCACATTGATGTATGTATAACCACATCGATGTATGTACTGTATAACCACATTGATGTATGCATAACCACATTGATGTATGTTTAACCACATTGATGTATGTATAACCACATTGATGTATGTACTGTATAACCACATTGATGTATGTATAACCACATTGATATATGTATAACCACATTGATGTATGTATAACCACATTGATGTATGTATAACCACATTGATTTATGTATAACCACGTTGATGTATGTATAACCACATTGATGTATGTACTGTATAACCACATTGATGTATGTATAACCACATTGATATATGTATAACCACATTGATGTATGTATAACCACATTGATGTATGTATAACCACATCGATGTATGTACTGTATAACCACATTGATGTATGCATAACCACATTGATGTATGTATAACCACATTGATGTATGTATAACCACATTGATGTATGTACTGTATAACCACATTGATGTATGTATAACCACATTGATATATGTATAACCACATTGATGTATGTATAACCACATTGATGTATGTATAACCACATTGATTTATGTATAACCACGTTGATGTATGTATAACCACATTGATGTATGTATAACCACGTTGATGTATGTATAACCACGTTGATGTATGTATAACCACATTGATATATGTATAACCACATTGATGTATGTATAACCACATTGATGTATGTACTGTATAACCACATTGATGTATGTATAACCACATTGATGTATGTATAACCACATTGATATATGTATAACCACATTGATATATGTATAACCACATTGATGTATGTATAACCACATTGATGTATGTATAACCACATTGATATATGTATAACCACATTGATATATGTATAACCACATTGATGTATGTATAACCACATTGATGTATGTATAACCACATTGATGTATGTACAGTATAACCACATTGATGTATGTACTGTATAACCACATTGATGTATGTACTGTATAACCACATTGATGTACAGTTGAAGTCGGAAGTTTAAATACACTTAGGTTGGAGTCATTAAAACTTGTTTTTCAACCACTCCACAAATTTCTTGTTAACAAACTATAGTTTTGGCAAGTCGGTTAGGACATCTACTTTGTGCATGACACAAGTAATTTTTCCAACAATTGTTTACAGACAGGTTATTTCACTTATAATTCACTGTATCACAATACCAGAGGGTCAGAAGTTTACATACACTAAGTTGACTGTGCCTTTCAACAACTTGGAAAATTCCAGAAAATGATGTCATGGCTTTAGAAGCTTCTGATAGGCTAATTGACATAATTTGAGTCAATTGGAGGTGTACCTGTGGATGTATTTCAAGGCCTACCTTCAAACTCAGTGCCTCTTTGCTTGACATTATGGGAAAATCAAAAGAAAGCCAAGAAAAAAATTGTAGACCCCCACAAGTCTGGTTCATCCTTGGGAGCAATTTCCAAACGCCTGAAGGTACCACATTCATCTGTACAAACAATAGTACGCAAGTATAAACACCATGGGACCACGCAGCCGTCATACCGCTCAGGAAGGAGACGCGTTCTGTCTCCTAGAGATGAACATACTTTGGTGCGAAAAGTGCAAATCAATCCCAGAAAAACAGCAAAGGACCTTGTGAGGATGCTGGAGTAAACAGGTACAAAAGTATCTATATCCACAGTAAAATGAGTCCTATATCGACATAACCTGAAAGGCCGCTCAGCAAGGAAGAAGCCACTGCTCCAAAACCGCCATAAAAAAGCCAGACTACGGTTTGCAACTGCACATGGGGACAAAGATCGTACTTTTTGGAGAAATGTCCTCTGGTCTGATGAAACAAAAATAGACCTGTTTGGCCATAATGACCATCGTTATGTCAAGCCGAAGAACACCATCCCAACCGTGAAGCACAGGGGTGGCAGCATCATGCTGTAGGGGTGCTTTGCTGCAGGAGGGACTGGTGCACATATTGAAGCAACATCTCAAGACATCAGTCAGGAAGTTAAAGCTTGGTCGCAAATGGGTCTTCCAAATGGACAATGACTGTCACGTCTCCTCCCGTTGCTCCCCTCCCGCGATGCAGCAGGAGTTTCCCAGTGCCTCGACCAGCACCAGCAGCAGCTTGCCCAGTTGAACGCCACCATGCAGGTAATGCTCCAAACTCTGCATAATCTGCCCAGCGCTCCGGTTCCACCTCAGGGAGAGGCGAGTGCATCCAATCCACCTGTTCCCGTGCTATCAACCACTTCTGCAGGAACACTCGCCCTACCGGAGCACTATGACGGTAAAACGACTAAATGTAGCGGCTTCCTGCTACAGGTTTCCCTTTATCTGGCGCATCAGCCTGGGGCATATCCATCTGACCAAGCCAGGATAGCGCTGGTGATTTCGCTACTTAAAGGAAAGGCGCTGGATTGGGCCACGGCAGTCTGGGAAGGAGAGGAGGCAGTGGCACTTCCCTACCCCACCTTCCTCACTCGGTTCAGGGTGGTGTTTGATCATCCCACGGAGGGAAAGGACAGGGGTGAGCGTCTCCTCCATCTACAACAGAGAGAGGGGCCCGCGTCCGAGTACGCTCTGAGCTTTCGCACGATGGCGTCATCTTCCGGCTGGAATGAGCGTGCTCTGCGCACGGCCTTCAGGAGAGGCTTACGGGAGGACATTAAGACGGAACTCGCATGTCGGGACGACGAGATGGACCTTGAACCCTCATCACCACGTCCATCCGCCTTGATGACATGTTGAGAGAGAGATGGCTTTCCCAACACCTTCCGGAGCCTCGACACTCACCCCATCTGAGCTATGGAAGCCGCCCTGCTTCCGAGTCCTCACCCATGGAGGTGGGCAGCAACCCTGAGGCTGACGCTGCCTTCAAGAGGCTGAAGGAGAGGTTCACCATAGCGCCCATCCTAAAACACCCAGATCCCTCTCGTCCTTTCATCCTGGAGGTGGACGCATCAGAGGAGGGCGTGGGTGCGGTCCTCTCCCAGTGGCACGGTAAGCCAGAGAAAATGTATCCCTGTGCCTTTTTCTCTAAAAAGCTTACCCCCGCAGAGAGGAACTATGGAGTTGGAGACAGGGAGCTGTTGGCAGTGGTCCTCGCTCTGGAGGAATGGAGACACTGGCTGGAGGGCGCAGTCCATCCATTCCGGATTCTTACTGACCACCGGAATTTGGAGCACATACGGGCAGCGAAACGGATGAACTCTCGTCAAGCCAGGTGGGCCCAATTTCTTACTCGTTTTCAATTCATTCTGTCCTACCGCCCAGGATCCCAGAATGTGAAAGCCGACGCACTCTCCAGGATGCACCATACCGGAGAAAGGAAGGATCTGGGGGGTCCTATCCTGCCCTCGTCTCTCATCGTGGCACCTGTCGTTTGGGATGTGGATGAAGACATCCGCCTGGCGGCTCAGGAGGACCCAGCGCCTGCCAACGCCCCTCTGGGGCGCATGTATGTACCCACCAGTGTCCATGACCGCCTGCTGATCTGTGCGCACACCACCCTTACGGCAGGGTACTCTGGTATTACGCACACCCTGCATTCTCTAGCCCAAAGGTACTGGTGGCCCACTTTGGCTTCTGATGTCTCCCGCTATGTCAACTCCTGTTCCGTATGTGCCCAAACGAAGACACCTCGGAACGCCCTGGCAAGCAAACTAGTTCCTCTCCCAGTGCCTCAGCGACCTTGGTCACACCTGTCCATAGACTTTGTCACTGACCTTCCACGTTCTGACGGCTTCACCACAGTCATGGTGGTAGATCGGTTCTCCAAATCATGCCGTGTTTTGCCACTAACTGGTGTTCCTTCTGCTCTCCAGGTCGCTGAGGTCCTGTTCCAACAGGTCTTCCGGCATTATGGACTTCCGGAGGACATCGTCTCAGACCGTGGCCCCCAATTCACCTCCCGAGTGTGGAAGGCTTTCCTGGAGAAGATCGGGGCCACGGCCAGCCTCACTTCCCGGGTATAGGCCTCAGTCGAATGGGCAGGTGGAGCGCATGAACCAGGAGCTGGGGAGGTTTCATCTTTGCCACTGTCAGGACCGGCAGGGTGAGTGGGCAAGGTTTCTTCCCTGGGCAGAATATGCCGCACATGTCCATCTCCAGAGGGCCATTCGTCGGCAGATGAACCAAGCCGACCGCCACCACAGTGAGGCCCTGGTATTCCAGCCTGGTGATCGTGTCTGGCTGTCCACAAAAAACCTCCCTCTCCGCCTGCCCTGCAAGAAACTGAGCCCCCGGTTTGTGGGGCCGTTTAAGGTCCTCCGACAGATAAATTAGGTATCATACCGGCTGCTCCTTCCCCCTCACTACCGTGTCTCACCCACTTTTCATGTGTCTCTCCTCAGGCCGGTGGTTCCTGGTCCGCTGGCAGATGCCGTCCCCCGGGGTACGCCTCCTCCGCCCCTGGACATTGACGGGAGTCCGGCGTATCCGGTGAGGGATCTGCTGGACTCCAGGTTCCGTGGGGACGGCTCCATTACCTGTTGGACTGGGAGGGGTATGGTCCTGAGGAGAGGAGCTGGGTTCCGGCTGCGGACGTTCTGGACCCCAACCTAATTCGGGACTTCCACCGTCGCTGCCCTGACCGGCCCGCTCCTCGTCCTCGGGGTTGTCCTCCTGGCCAGCGACGTCATGCGGCTGGAGCCGTGCGTCCGGGGGGTTGGGGGGGTTGGTACTGTCACGTCTCCTCCCGTTGCTCCTCTCCGGCGCTCTGATTCGCCGGTCTACTGAGCCACCGGTCTGAGCGCACCACCTCGGCAACACCAGAATGGAAACCCAACGCACCCTAATCACTTCCAGCGCACCTGCACCTCATCATCTCATCACCACCCCTATTTAGCCCTGGACTGTTCTGTATTTTGTTGTGTGTGATTGTTAAGCGTTGTGTCGTTTACTCTCTCTTTGTTATTCTCTTTCTCATTATTAAGTAAACCTTGACCTTGTTACTTCCTGCGTCTGCGTCCTGCCTCTTCGTATATCAGTACTTGTCATAATGACCCCAAGCATACTTCCAAAGTTGTGGCAAAATGGCTTAAGGACAACAAAGTCAAGGTATTGGAGTGGCCATCACAAAGCCCTGACCTCAATCCTGTAGAAAATATGTGGGCAGAACTGAAAAAGCGTGTGCGAGCAAGGAGGCCTACAAACCTGACTCCGTTACACCAGCTCTGTCAGGAGGAATGGGCCAAAATTCACCCAACGTATTGTGGGAAGCTTGTGGAAGGCTACCTGAAGTCAATGCTACCAAATACTAATTGAGTGTATGTAAACTTCTGACCCACTGGGAATGTGATGAAAGAAATAAAAGCTGAAAGAAATCATTCTCTCTACTATTATTCTGACATTTCACATTCTTAAAATAAAGTGGTGATCCTAACTGACCTAAGACAGGGACTTTTTACTAGGATTAAATGTCAGGAATTGTGAAAAACTGAGTTTAAATGTATTTGGCTAAGGTGTATGTAAACCTCCGACTTCAACTGTATGTATAACCACATTGATGTATGTGTAACCACATTGATGTATGTACTGTATAACCACATTGATGTATGTATAACCACATTGATATATGTATAACCACATTGATATATGTATAACCACATTGTATTTGTATCCCTGGCTCCTATAGATTCTGCTGAAGAAGTGGATCTTAACGTTGTTTACCAAGCAGCCGCCAATGGGGACGTCAACACATTAACAGCAACCATACGGGAGGATCCCTCCATTTTGGAGTACTGTGATGGTGAAGGTATAAACTGCTAGGGTTGCAAAATTCCTGTAACTTTCCCAAAATCCATGCTTTTCCGGAAATCACGGTTGGAAGAGTCCTGGAATCAGGGTGGAATAAGCAGGAAATCCGGGAATCCTCCAACCTGCATGTGGAAAAAGCTCTATGAAGTGCTTATGAAGCCTGTATGTAGTGCTTATGAAGCCTGTATGAAGTGCTTATGAAGCCTGTATGTAGTGCTTATGAAGCCTGAATGTGGTGCTTATGAAGCCTGTATGTAGTGCTTATGAAGCCTTTATATATGCTACCGTATATAAAGTATTAGTTCACTTGGCTAAAGTGTGTCAAAGTGTACAAGTGACAAACTTCCAACGGCCCACTGACCATCTGTCATGCAGTAGGATGCTGACAGCTAATCCTATCAACTAGAGACGGAAACACGGCTCCAAATGAAACAGTTATCTATCAGTGATCAGAATCAGAACTGTTTTCTTGATGTACAGCGTGGCTACAGGGCCTTGTTCTGGGATCAGGGTTTCAGTAGCCCTAGTAATGTGACCTCTTTCCCTTGTCTCCAGTCCTTCATTGACAGATGCCATTGATCAGAAAACAAAGTCCTAATTATCCACCGTTTTCCAGATGTGTGCACTTGTACACTCCCCTTCATGGATTTTAAAGCATATGATTGGTGTAAGTAATTACACCGTCAGGTATTGGCTGAAGTGAGTTTAGACTTTTCACCATGAGTGTACACTTTGGGAGAAGGGGGGAGAACTGGGATGCAGCCCACTACTGATAAAGGAAAGGAGGCAAGGAGAGGGAGTGACTTTCAAGACTGCACCCATATGTTTAATGTAGCATCTATCCCATGTTCTCCGGCTGTAGGCTCCACCCCTTTGATGCATGCGGTGTCGGGGAGGCAGGTGGACACGGTGAAACTGCTGCTGAAGATGGGCACCTCCATCAATACCCAGGATGCCTGTGGAAGGACCTCGCTCTCCCTAGCGACATATCTGGTACCACACACACACACACAACACACAAAACACACACACACACACAACACACAACACACAACACCTGCTCGCTCACTGGTTTTGTTGTGATCTCTGTTTTTTGTTTAGTTTCTACAATTGTAAAGCGACTTTGGGTCACTGAAAAGCGCATCAGTATGAAAAATGTATGCACTCACTAACTGTAAGTCGCTCTGGACAAGAGCGTCTGTTAAATGACTAAAATGTAAATGTACATGTAAATATAAATCACATGTATTATTATTATTATTATTATTATATAGAGATGTTCAGCACCTGACATACCGGTAGATAACTTCATCCAAATACATTAGGGCTGTATGAATACTTTTTATATGCCTCTTCATTCCTCCTTTCGTTGGACTAAAGTCACAATCTAACATGACACAGTTGAATAGTGAAAGCAATCCTGTCATATCAGTGATTGATTACTTAAAAGGGAAGGATGCAAGTATTGAAAGCGGGACCCTATGTCTGTCACACTAATAGTCAGGAGTATGGTTCATTTCTTATGAAGTTAGAGTCTAAACTGTACTGAACAACAGCCATCCAAGTAGTTGTCTGGCAACTTTTAGAAAGTGCATTGCATAATTGTCAGAAACAACTGTTTTCTTTTAAAAACTAAATCCTTTGTGCATTTGTCTTTGAGCAGCACTTTCAAAAAGCCACATTATACGTTTCTGTCGCAAAAAAAACAGAAGTGCCGTGATAACCTCCATTTTTTTTTTGTGTCTTTTGAAGGGGTGGCTTAAAGGCTGCGTGTGTTTACTGCGAAATGGAGCCAAGCAGAACATCCCCGATAAAAATGGTCGCCTGCCTCTTCACGCAGCGACCGCTGAGATCGACCTCAAGTGAGAGCATTAGCAAATAATTCATTTAAAACATGTTTACAGCGTAGCCATTATTCTAACTATAGAGTACAGATGTAGGGTCTTAATTTGAGCCAGTTTGCTACAGCAGGAAAATTATCCTGCAGCAACAGGAAATTGAATTATTATGTGAATTATAATTAATGGGCATTTTTGTAAGGGTTGGTGCATTTTTTGTAAGGGCAAATCAAGTCAGACATTTCAAAGTGGAAATTACAAACTTTAGAAGCCTTTTAAAAACTAAAATACACTACAAGTTTGCATTTCCTATCAAATTAAGATCCTACATCTGTAGGCATTGAAAACAATGGTGTTAGAAGAAACCGTTGGAGATATGAGTCATAGGCGTAATCATGGCATAAAAGATGCTGAACAACAAGCGCATTAGCAAGCATCCACTTCAGGAAATAGAAAGGCCACCTCTGTAACATCACACACACAATATCAATAAGCACTCAGTCTCCATGTTACACTGTCCATGTTATGTATATAAAAGGAGGCTAATGGCTCAGCGACTGCTGCAAGTTTAGTAGCTTATTTACTCTAACAGGAAAGCCTGGTTTACCAGGGTGTGTGTGTGTGTGTGTGTGTGTGTGTCTGTGTGTGAAGTCCCCATAGCGACCACAGACCTTTGCTTGATATGCTAAGGCAGCAGCAGCTGCTCCAGTGGTCTCTCTCTCTCTCTCTCTCTCTCTCTCTCTCTCTCTCTCTCTCTCTCTCTCTCTCTCTCTCTCTCTCTCTCTCTCTCTCTCTCTCTCTCTCTCTCTCTCTCTCTCTCTCTCTCTCTCTCTCTCTCTCTCCCTCCCTCTCTCTCTCTCTTTCCCTCCCTCCCTCTCTCTCTCTCTCTCTCTCCCTCCCTCACTCCCTTATCTTGCTCCCTCTCTCTGAACGTGGGAAGACAGGGATCCAGCAGCCCAGTGCTGCATCTGGTCGACAACAACAGAGGCACTTTCTCTCTTCCTGCTTCCTGTCTCTCCCAGGCCATCTGGCAAAGCTCTCTTCTATTAGCTGCCGGACTTGATAACAGTAAATGAGAGGTCTCTCGTTGAATTGGTTGAATTGCAGAGGCGTAGCCTAGTAACTTACCCTCAACTCCACAGCCGAGACTGAATAACAAAATATAAATCTGTAGCATTTGGACACTCCTATTAGTACCATGTTTGTAAACCCCCCATGTGAGCCAGTTAGTGTAGAATAATGATATATTACTGTCCCCTGTAGCTCAGTTGGTAGAGCATGGCGCTTGCAACGCCAGGGTTGTGGGTTCGTTTCCCACGGGGGGGGGGGCCAGTATGAAAAATGTATGCACTCACTAACTGTAAGTCACTCTGGATAAGAGCGTCTGCTAAATGACTAAAATGTAAAAATGTAACAGCATGTTTCAGGGGATCAGTTAGTGCAGTTTAACAGCATGTTTCAGGGGATCAGTTAGTGCAGAATAACAGCATGTTTCAGGGGATCCGTTAGTGCAGAATAACAGCATGTTTCAGGGGATCCGTTAGTGCAGAATAACAGCATGTTTCAGGGGATCAGTTTGAATAAGGCGAGGCGCAGAATCGATATTCTTGATCACATAATGAATACTTATTTGGGTTGCTATGGTGATGTGTAGATCTGTGATTCTGTGCAGTCCGACTGCAATGTAGTCTTATCTCAAACCTGCCCCATTACCCTTGATACACGTTGTGCAGGTTTTGACAATACAACCTTTGATTTGATTCGCAGACTCATGGCAGTCCTGCTGCAGCAATCGACTGCGTGTGAAATCAACCACCAAGACAACGAGGTATGAGAGCTGAACAGTGATACCGTTGTAACCTGAGAATACACAGTACCGGCATGGGACAGGAGGCCGAATACGATAAAAAGAGCCTCTCCCTGATGTGACGGAAGTCTACTAGCTCTGAGAGGGAAAGCATGATGAATGACCTGAATAGGAAATCCTGCTCTTGACATCTACGCTCTGATGTACCATAAGTAGGGCCTGGAGTTTTTCTGACCACCTGACAATGTAAAGCTCCAGGCCCTAGTTTTAGGTTGATGTGGTCAGGAAAAAACTCAGGAGTAACCAACAATAAGGAATGATAAACTAAGATGATGCTACATTCAGTGTGTAGAAAGCTATGTCTAGTTTGCAATACGATCGATTCTCATTGGTTCTCTGTAGGGCATGACGGCTCTTCATTGGGCATCTTTCCACAACCGTCCTGAGCATGTGCAGGCTCTCCTGCAGAAAGGGGCGGATCCCACACTGGTGGACAAGGACTTCAAGACAGCCCTCCATTGGGCAGTGCAGGTAGGAGACAGCCCTCCATTGGACAGTGCAGGTAGGAGACAGCCCTCCATTGGACAGTGCAGGTAGAAGACAGCCCGCCCTGGCAGGCAGGTAGGAGACAGCCCTCCATTGGGCAGTGCAGGTAGGAGACAGCCCTCCATTGGGCAGTGCAGGTAGGAGACAGCCCTCCATTGGGCAGTGCAGGTAGGAGACAGCCCTCCATTGGACAGTGCAGGTAGGAGACAGCCCTCCATTGGACAGTGCAGGTAGGGGACAGCCCTCCATTGGGCAGTGCAGGAGACAGCCCTTGTGGGAGACAGCCCTCCTTGACAGTGCAGTAAACAGCCCTCCATTGGGCAGTGCAGAAAGGGGAAAACTTACTGCCACTGTGGGATTTGAACAAGGTCTTTAAGGGCCAGTTTCACGGACACAAATTAAGCCTGGACAAAGAAATCAATGGAGATTGTCATTTGAGCATGCCTTAAGTTGTTCTGGAAAAGAGCGTCTGCTAAATGTAGTATGTAGAAAGTTACAGATGCACAAAAATTATACCCCAAGACATGCTAACCTCTCACCATTACAATAACAGGGGAGGTTAGCATTTTATATCATACCCCAAGACATGCTAACCTCTCACCATTACAATAACAGGGGAGGTTAGCATTTTTTGGGGGGTATGATATTTATGGCTCTGTAACTTTCTCACTCATCATTATTCAAGATTCATTCAGGATTATCCGTAATCATGGTAGCATCCACATTAATGTAGAAGTGTTTAGTAACATATTCTATTCTTATTTACAATAAAAGTGACTCCAACATGACACAATATATTATTTACCATTAATTTCTATTGGGGACAAAATAATCTGAAACACAACCAAAACAAACAGCAAATGCATCCAACAAGTTTGTAGAGTCACAAGCTTGATGTAATCATTGTGTGTTAGGAATATGGGACCAAATACCAAATGTTTGACTACTTTAATACACATACAAGTGAATTTATATAAGTGAATTTGTCCCAATACTTGGTCCCCTAAAATGGGGGGACTATGTACAAAAAGTGCTGTAATTTCTAAACGGTTCACCCCATATGGATGAAAACACCCTGCAGTCTGCACTTTAACCTCATCGTCATTGTATCATTTCAAATCCAAGGTGCTGGAGTACAGAGCCAAAACAACAAAAAAGGTGTCACTGTCCTAATACTTTTGCAGGTCACTGTATTTATTTATTTGTGGACCGTTTTTGTTTCGTTACTGTCTGGTAATTATTTCTGGCTTCATTCAAGGTTTGCAATAATCCGCCATTTATGAAACCACATCGGCTGAAAGCTTCTACACTACATATTTCAGTTCTAAAGCTTCTACACTACATATTTTAGTTCTAAAGCTTCTACACTAGTAGATTTAAAAGCTTGCAAGTACATGTGCATTACATACTATGCATTGTAGATAAATCCACTTCTAGACTCACACATCTGAGCAACCACGCAGTGATCATGTTCTGTTTTATGTAATTTGTTTCTCATTCAGGATACCAGTGCCACCACCTGGCCCATACTGTGACATGTGAATCCCAAAATAGTCTGAAATGAGGAAGTGTCTGGTGGGACAAGATCAGTGCACCATATTCTAATACGTGGTCAGAGTTGTCTTAGTCAGCTTTGTCAATTTGCAACATGATCAGGTTGTTAATGTCACTGCAATTATTCATAGCAGTGATGGTCAGAGGCTGTATATATCAAGCGTCTCAGAGTAGAAGCGCTGATCTAGGATCAGCTTAGCCTTTTTGATCACTATGAATAAGATTAAATAGACTGTGGGGAGACATAATAATATAACATGCCATTTAGCAGATGCTTTTATCCAAAGCGACTTGCAGTCATGCGTGCATCAATTTTTTTTGTGTATGGGTGGTCCCGGGGATCGAACCCACTACCTTGGCGTTACAAGCGCCGTGCTCTACCAGCTGAGCTACAGAGGACATGATCCTAGATCAGCACACATCTAACTTCCCCTGCCCTGTTGCATTTAAAAAAGCAATAAATATCTTCATTACACACATAAGTCATTAAATTGTTTTTGTTCTGAGTGCAAATCGGGCCTTTGTATGAAACAGAGGTGGTTCAGTGAACCATGCTTGTGTTGATGAGTAACCTTGCCTGAGACCTGAAGACATGCCTTAGCTCCCTGCAGCTAACAGTCTTATTCAATGGATTTAAAACCCTGCTGTTCTAATCATCCTTCTCTTTCTCTCTCTCTCTCTCTTTCTCTCTCTCTCTCTCTCTCTCTCTCTCTCTCTCTCTCTCTCTCTCTCTCTCTCTCTCTCTCTCTCTCTCTCTCTCTCTCTCTGTCTCTCTCTCTCTCTCTCACTCTCTCTCTCTCTCGCAGAGTGGCAGCAGATTAATGTGTTCTCTCATCCTGGATCACCACCTGGGCTCCTCGGTCATCAACTATGACGACGAAAATGGCAAGACCTGCGTTCACATCGCCGCTGCCGCCGGATACAGCGACATCCTCTATGAGTTGGCGCGCTTTGCTGAGACCAACCTGCAGGCCCTGGATGTAGACGAACGGTAACAGAAATGGCAGCACATTGTTTTCTTTGAAATTGCATGCCACCAGTCTATGTTTGTCAAACAAAAACCATTGATTGCAAAGTTAAACAAACCATAAATCTCCATGCACAAGGACCAATTTTAACAATTTCCACTGAACATTTTACAAAAACAAATTTACTTGAAGAACAGTGCAGATGCAAAGTTTGGTAACAGAATGACAGTTTGTGCTGTTTGTGCCGTCATTCAGTTACCAAATTTATAAAAGTAGTCATTGTGCATAGAAAATGTTTGACAAAGTCTCAGCATCATTCTGTTACCGTGGAATTGACCAATACTGGTTGGTAAATGCATTGATTTATCATGAATAACTGCACTATTCATGTAGGTTGATCCGGTGGAAAGAATAAGATCTGTTCATCCTCCAGGACCCCTCTTCATTGGGCGGCAGCAGCGGGGAAGGAGGACTGTGTCCAGGCCTTACTGCAGCTAGGGGTGGAGACAGGGCCCAGGGATATCAATGAGAACACACCGCTTACATATGCAATGTACTGTGGCCACACTGCCTGCATCAAGCTCCTCTCAGCTGACAACAGGTTGAATAACGCTGCATTCCGTGTGTGTGTGTGCGTGTGTGCGTGTGTGTGTGTGTGTGTGTGCATATACACTACCAGTCAAAAGTTTGGACACACCTACTCATTCAAGGGTTTTTCTATATTTTTACTATTTTCTACATTGTACAATAATAGTGAAGACATCAAAACTATGAAATAACACATATGGAAACAGGTAGTAACCAAAAAAGTGTTAAACAAATCCAAATATATTTTATATTTGAGATTCTTCAAATAGCCACCCTTTGCCTTGATGACAGCTTTGAACACTCTTGGAATTCTCTCAACCTGCTTCACCTGGAATGCTTTTCCAACAGTCTTGAAAGAGTTCCTTCATATGCTGAGCACTTGTTGGCTGCTTTTCCTTCACTCTGCTATCCGACTCATCCCAAACCATCTCAATCGGGGGATTGTGGAGGCCAGGTCATCTGATGCAGCACTCCATCACTCTCCTTCTTGGTCAAATAGCCCTTACACAGCCTGGAGGTGTGTTGGGTCATTGTCCTGTTGAAAAATAAATGATAGTCCCACTAAGCCCAAACTAGATGGGATGGCGTATCGCTGCAGAATGCTGTGGTAGCCATGCTGGTTAAGTGTGCCTTGAATTCTAAATAAATCACAGACAGTGTCACCTGCAAAGCACCCCCACACCATAACACCTCCTCCTCCATGCTTTACGGTGGGAATTACACATGCAGAGATCATCCGTTCACCCACACCACGTCTCAAAAGACACAGCGGTTTGAACCAAAAATCTCTAATTTGGACTACAGACCAAAGGACAAATTTCCACCGGTCGAATGTCCATTGCTCGTGTTTCTTGGCCCAAGCAGGTCTCTTCTTCTTATTGGTGTCCTTTAGTAGTAGTTTCTTTGCAGCAATTCGACGATGAAGGCCTGATTCACACAGTCCCCTCTGAACAGTTGATGTTGAGATGTGTCTGTTACTTGAACTCTGTGAAGCATTTATTTGGGCTGGAATTTCTGAGGCTGGTAACTCTAATGAACTTATCCTCTGCAGCAGAGGTAACTCTGGGTCTTCCATTCCTGTGGCAGCCCTCAAGAGAGCCAGTTTCATCACTTGATGGTTTTTGCGACTGCACTTGAAGAAACTTGCAAAGTTCTTGAAATGTTCCGCATTGACTGATCTTCATGTCTTAAAGTAATGATGGACTGTCGTTTCTCTTTGCTTATTTGAGCTGTCTTGCCATAATATGGACTTGGTCTTTTACCAAATAGGGCTATCTTCTGTATACCCCCCCACATACATTAATTTATTTTATTTTTTCATACTGGCCCCCCGTGGGAAACGAACCCACAACCCTGGCGTTGCAAACGCCATTGCTCTACCAACTGAGCTACATCCCTGCCGGCCATTCCATCCCCTACCCTGGACGACGCTGTGCCAATTGTGCGCCGCCCCATGGGTCTCCCGGTCGCGGCCGGCTACGACAGAGCCTGATTGGCTCAAACGCATTAAGAAGGAAAGAAATTCCACAAATTAACTTTTAAGAAGGCACACCTGTTAATTGAAATGCATTCCAGGTGACTACCTCATGAAGCTGGTTGAGAGAATGCTCAAAGCTGTCATCATGGCAAAGGGTGGCTATTTGAAGATTTTCAATTATAAAATATATTTTGATTTGTTTAACACTTTTTTGGTTACAACATGATTCCATATGTGTTGTTTCATAGTTTTATGTCTTCACTATTATTCTAGAATTGAAAAAATAGTAAAAATAAAGATAAACCCTTGAATGAGTAGGTGTGTCCAAACTGGAAATGGCCATGCAATAATTCTGTGTGCAGTCGGACATGTCGATTATTTGCAGATTAGTAAAGCCAAAAATCTCTGGGAAAAGAAAATGCCTGCCATCCATCTTAAACCAGAGTTGTGAATAAGACTTTATGGTCTCATTGATTGATTGTCCACAGAGCCGAATCAGCCAGACAGCTGCCTTCCCAGGGCAGTGATCCATCCCAGCTGCCTTCCCAGGGAAGTGACCCATCCCATCTGCCTTCCCAGGGGAGTGACCCATCCCAGCTGCCTTCCCAGGGGAGTGACCAATTCCAGCTGCCTTCCCAGGGGAGTGACCAATCCCAGCTGTCTTCCCAGGGGAGTGACCCGTCCCAGCTGTCTTCCCAGGGGAGTGACCTGTCCCAGCTGTCTTCCCAGGGGAGTGACCCGTCCCAGCTGCCTTCCCAGGGGAGTGACCCGTCCCAGAAGAAGGAGGGCAAGTTCCGCATGCTCAATCAGATCTTCTCCTGCAAGAGGAAGGAGCACTATGCCGCCCGCCAGAGAGAGCTGGGCCGCGACGGACACCTGAGGGAGGAGACCTCAGAGGTGGATGACATCATCACCATGTTTGACTGCCTGGCGGACTCCTCCTCGGCCAAGGAGCCTGAAAACGAACGCTCCAAAGTCAGGAAACGGCCTTTGGTCGAAGCGGCGCAGAAACTCAATCCACTCGACATCCGGACCGCGAAGGACTACAAGGGACTGCCTCCCATACGGACACAAAGTCTTCCGCCCATCAATCTGGGAACGTCTTTGCTGGCCATCTCCCAGAGTGCTGTGGAGCAGAGTCACACCACGAGGCCGATGGTCAATCACTTTGCCCACCGCTCTCAGAAAAGCAAGAGTGAGCATGACTTGTTTGACAGCAGGCCGAAGGGACAAGCGTTGGTCAGTCATTCCTGGAAGACCGAGTCCAATCAGTCCATTTTGGCCCACAAATCCTGGATTTCACCCCCAACAGAAAGGCTGTTGGACAAACTGTACCATGAGACTTCCGGACCTATGGATGTCCTCTGCCCACACCAAGCCCCATACATACAGAAGAATGAACAAGGTATTATTAGTTGTGTCTTTCACAAGGTGGAATGAGTTGTCTTTTACAAGGTAGGATGAGTTGAGTTCTTCACAAAAAGGAGAGGCTAACAGTCTCTGGTTTAGCAGAGGGGAAGTGTGACTTACTGAAACATCTAAACTTGTGGTGCATTCTCATGAGTTATCAAGTGAGTCATCACATTCCTTTCACCAGAGCTAAGCAGCAGTTAGCAAAAAAACCACATCCTGCTAAGATAATATACTGTAGATAGCTACACTTGACTTCACAGTTCACACCTTGAGACCACTTAGATTCAAAACCAGTAGGCCTAACCGTTTTTCTGTCTAAAATAGATTGACATTATTTTGCAAGGGAGTGATGCAAGAGAACATGTGTGAACTTCTATGCAGTTGAGTTTTGATGATTCTTCTCAACAAGGGAACGTAACATCTGCATTACATTGCCACAACGTATGCATCCAAGTGCATGCTAATAACATGATGTACTTCTCCTCATCACAGCTCCAAATACACAGCTGCTACCTCTGGACAGGTTAAACATGAGGGAAACTGCCCTAACACGGAACTGCTTGGCCCCCATTCGTGACCACTGTACCCACCGGTGTAAGTACTTTTTTTCATGACTATGTAGCCTTGAAAACTTCAGAGCTCTGAATGCATGCATGAATCCGATTCCTTTCTGTGCTAAAACTAGAGGGCTCGATGTTATATTCTGTAAGGGAAACAGGTCCCATCCTTGGGGATGTATTGTCATGCCTTAGTATCACTGTCAACATCACAATCTATACAACATATTCCACTACAATTTCAGTATAGCCAGCCCAGTGCTACTAGAGTGTACACATAGCTTTGTGACTTTTTTCGGTCAAGTCTTGAGGCAGTGTCTGTAGACGGCGGCTGTAGTGTTTCACTCCAGAGTGGCAGAGTCACATTCAGTGCACAGGAAGGTATGTCCGAATGTTGAGAGGTGGAGGTGTAGACATGATCGCCAACACATCACCAAACACTTAACAAGCTTTTCCCTCTGCAGTCTCTTTGCCACCAGACCAAGTCTCTAAAGGGGTGAAGAAGTGCAAGTCCCTGCCTCTCAACACCCTGGGTCGGGGACAAGGAGGTCTCCCGCCACCTGTGACCTCCAAGTCCCAGAGGCCAGGGATCCCCCAAAGCCCGTCCTTGTGCTCCTTCCTGCCCATGCTGAATGGAGACCCTCTGAGGAGCGTCCAGGTGCTCCCCGCCATCCCATCCCAGAGGAAACACAGCCCCACTGTGGGCCAACCCAAAATGGACACCCTCAGTAAACTGGACGACAGAACCTGATGCAACCGCATGGCTCATTGGAGGCTTGGGGAGATATGTGGTGGAGTGGACCTGATTGGAATTGGGACTTGGCTGGGTTAGCTAGCAGCAGGCCATTTTCTGTGGAATTTGTCCCTAAGTGTAAAAAAATATATATAAAAATTGGCCCTGAGTGTACAAACTGACTAAACTCATCAAAAGGAACTCTACTGTATGCCACAGTAAATTGCTCAAGACTTTGCAAACATTTGTTAATAAACAGCATCCTATTTTTACACGTTTATACTGTACTTTGTGGTGGAAACTCCACAATTCAAGGCATGCACTGTGTACTGTTTGATTTTCTTGCACTTTGAAATTGAGGCTTTACGTTTAGTTTGTCATGTGACTGTTTCGCTAAATGAATAAAACATATGACATTTGTATTCTTTTTGCCTGCGTTTGGATATTTTTCAGTTGTGTGAAGGAGAGGAGGCACAGATACGTTTGCCTATGCACGATCAACTTATTGATCCATTCCTGATCATCATACAGGAAATGTCTATGATCCTCCATTATTACTGGTCTGACAGTTTTTTATTTATTCCCCTTTCATGTATCTTTTCTCCAAGCCGTCCTGGCGCTAGGGCAGAGATCTATGTTGACTATTATCACTACTGTAACCACTAGGGAGGTCTGAGTATGTGGGAGGGGAAGGGGATGGGGCAGGACGTGCATTTTTTTTGTCAAAAGAAAATCAAGCATATTCATGGTGGTAGTGTAATGACATTGGTGACCTGAGTGAGATACACTTACTGCTGAGACCTGAAGACTTGGGTTAGCTCCCCCAAGCGTATGGCCATAGGCTTTAGCTCAGTGGGCTGCTACAGTCTCGTTGTAGGGCGGCAGGTAGCTTAGTGGTTAAGAGTGTTGTGCCAGTAACCGAAAAGTCGCTGGTTCTAATCCCCAAGCCGACTAGGTGAAAAATCTGTTGATGTGCCCTTGAGCAAGGCACTTAACCCTAATTGCTCATGTAAGTTGCTCTGGATAAGAGTGTCTGCTAAATGACTAAAATGTAAATGTTGTGGCAGGAGACCTGAGCACACAGTCCTTGGTCGCTGGTCACATTCATGGTGCTTTTAAGACAACTGGGAACTTGGGGAAAAAAACGATGTCAAGTCATGACATCAGTGACCTTCAGGTCGGAAAGTCCACGGGGGGGGGTGTCATTCCTCCTCGCTCTGCTGACCAGTATTTTGCTCTGCTCTGCTCATACAGGAGTAATAAAGGCCTAGTGCACTAATTTGGTGCGTGGGGGAAAAAATTACAAAAAAAGGAAATTAAAACCTGTAGTATTATTAATGAATATGATTTGTTTGTGTAGGATTTCTGGCAATGTAAAAAGTTTGTATGTATGCTGTTTTGTATGTGACTATTCCTCTTTTGTTTGTTGATGTTTATTGTTTGTTAAGAAACAAAAATGAAGAAAAAAAAGGAAAAAGGTTTGAAACCACTTAATTTATTCAATTCTCCATAGTATAGCTTCCTCGGTTCTCTGTTAGGATAGTAATTAAACAAAGCAACATACAGTCCTTGTTGTTGAGCTTGTAGTGTCAGTTAGCCTACATATGATTCAGCCACAGACAAACAAGTCAAGCTAGGCTCTGTGGGTGGTCATGTCCTGGGGTATAATTAAGCAATAAGGCCGTTGGAGGTGTGGTATATGGCCAATATACCGCTGCTAAGGGCTGTTCTTAGCAAGATGCAACACTGAGTGCCTGGACACAGCCCTTAGCTGTGGTATATTGGCCATATATCACAAACCTCCGAGGAGCCTTATTGCTATTATAAACAGTTTATAATCGCAGATAGAACAATGAGCCAGATATTTCACCTGATGTATAAGTGTGACG
Source organism: Coregonus clupeaformis (assembly GCF_020615455.1). NCBI lineage: Eukaryota > Metazoa > Chordata > Actinopteri > Salmoniformes > Salmonidae > Coregonus > Coregonus clupeaformis. The sequence goes on from NC_059206.1 coordinate 14,723,924, forward strand.
CGTCCAGCTGGCGTTTCCACTCACTACCAAATATCGTGATGAGAGGATGCCAAGTGGCCTGCAGTGGGAGAAGATGGATTTTGGCCGACATTATGCTAATTTTCGCATCTATGAAACATTTGATACGTTTTATAGATTTTACGCTTTGCCAAAGTAAAAAAAGTAATGTTGTTTAGAAGGAGTGCAAGGGCGAATTGAGTTATTGGACACGCGCACTTCACAAAGTAGGCGTTTTCTAACGGAAATATGCAAATACATGCTAGAACGTGCCAATAGGATCTCGCCAACTTGTGCTTGGCTCTGCCACGCTCCTTGCTTGTTCTGCCCACTATGACAAATGTGTTCCCATTGGGTTAGTTATACAAATCTTTGGTATAATCATTAGCCAAACAGTTACACATTTTGCAACTGAAGCGAGAGTTTCTATAGGACAAATTAAGGTAGGTCCCTTCCCGTTTCGTTCCGTTAGTTTCTGTTTAAGAAACATTTTGCAAGAGAATCGGCGTAATGAATACGCCCCTGGTATATCGTGGCGCATTTAGGGAAAGTGGGTGGAGATTAACTGGAAAACAGTAATAAAATGTATGCGTTTTGATTGGTAAGTATTTATGTGACAGACAATTCTTCTGGCAAATCACAAGGGCAACAATTCCGCGCAGTTCGTTTGCACAGATCTCTAGACAAGTAATTGTCAAACTGCACAAATGCTTAGATCAATCGTTATGTTTATATATCTGTATTATTTGCGCTGCTCCCCGAAGTTTTATAACTTTTGATGATTAACGTTATGCAATGAACTGGAAGTGGTGACAAGGTAGCCCCAGAAGAAGTATCTTATGGTTTAAGCTAAAATATGTTGAATCTACAAACTTCTACGTAGCTAAGTAAGTTAGTATAACGTTACATAAAGGAGGAACCAAACAAGACACATACATAAAAGGTGAGTATTTTTGTTGTTGTCATATCTTGTCTGGGTCTTCTAGCTGGCTATGCTAGCTAACGTTAGCTTGTTGGCACTAAACAGACAGACGTACACAGAAAGATTCAATCAATCAAGATTCAAATATGTTCTGATGGCTAGCTAGCTCTATAGCCTAAATGTGTTTGTAACGCCAGACAACCCGATTATTTCTGTTTAGCTTGCTAGGTATATGCTAACGTTTATGTTGTTAGCTACTGTAGCTAGCTACATTTGATGAAGGTGTCTAAAATAGAACCACATCTAAAGCTGAGAGGTTTCTGTAGTGAGCAGCAAACACACTAATCAGCATTCAGATATTTTTCCTGGCAAGTTATCTAAAATAATCAAGTTTATAACCTTATTGAGAACTCTTTCATATGATGGAGTTACAAGTAGCAGACAGAGTAAGATAATATTGTATTTATTTTGAAGCTGTCATATGATTGTCTGCCAAGAGTGAGTTAGCTACCTACTGTTTGTTCCTAACCATATAGCTAGCTACAGTACATACGCATACTTTTGGGATTTTAGCTATAGGTAGTTAACCTACCTAGCTGGCTTCATCATTGGTTTCATTCCCTATAGGCCCTAGTCAGAGTGAAGGCCTCATAAAACTTAACTAAACAGTTATTACTTATTGGTAAAGTACTGAATATAAAATAAGGTGCTGAACCCATGTGCCAGTAATGGGATACAATCTTGGCTAGTCTTGGAGAGTCTGTGAATTTGTGAATCTTCCCTCAGGCATCATGGACAAGTCATCATACCGTTTGCTGCAGCTTCTGTCCTTGGCATGTCTGGCCTATAGGGCCACTTCTAGTAAGTGTACCACTACATTTAAATGGACATTTTAGTCAGTAAGCACTGCTCAGAAGGCGCTCTTATCCAGAGTGACTTAGTCTGATATGTTTGAATAAACCTCTACTGCACATAAACCCTTTAAGTTGCTGTACTTTAATGAAAGTGAGCTTTGTACTGACCCTAGTAATATGTTTCAAAATTACCACAAAAACACAGTTAAACAGATGTCCTTTTCCCTCAGTGTAAAATTCACCCTACATTTCCTAGTAGCATTGACTTGATGTGTGCTCTGGACTTTTTCTAGGTTCTATCACAACCTACGGAACAATAATCCCACAATCTCCAATAGTGGAAATTGGGAAGGAATTCACCGCTACCTGTGTACTCTATGAAGCTGCTAAAGCCACAGTGGACGACATCTACTGGACGTGTAATGACTTCACAGTGCCCAAAGAGCAGTACACCAAGATAAACGACTCGGCTGTTAGCGTAACCATTCCCATCACCAGCGAAACTGGAGGATTTTTAAAATGTCAAAAGAAGGAATCTCCCTCATTCTTAAACCAAAATAAAACAATCCATGCGATTAAATTGACCAAGGGGTGTAAGTATGCCAGGGATTTCACATCAATAAAGGGTTATTTCATGTCAAAATGGAACATAATGTCCACTTTTTGTAAGTATTTGCCTGTAATTTAGGTTTGAATTTAGGTCTTCATTTGGTAAATATCTCTATTTCAATCAAATTTCTGAGTAATTCATTTAGATACAAATCCAAATTCCTCCAAAGGAAAATGTCATGTGCAATTTTCTTTCATATTCACACTGAATGACCCTAAAGCTTTCTCTCAGTGTCAGGGTTGGGGTCAATCCCGTTATCAATTCAGGAAGTTCATTTCAATTGACTTCCTGAATCGAAATGAATTGATCCCAACCTGCTCAGTGCCGTAGGTCAGTGGCTGTTGGTTTGTTTCTCTCACATGAAATAACAGCTGCTGTTTGGTTTCTTGGTCAGATCCCCCTGAGAAGCCTGGGAATTTGTCCTGCATGGCTGTCCAGTCTGGCCAACAGATCTCCTCCAATGTGATGTGCACATGGCAGCCTGGGATAAGAGACAATATGCTAGTAACCACATACACCTTGTTTGGAAGTATAACGTGAGTGTCCCTATACACATTGTTATTTTGTTTTACCAGGTTGGTCTTATTGAGATAAGAACATGTATTTTACAACATAAAGAACAAAGCACTACAGTTCAAAATAAATGTACACATTAAGCAGTCATGAAGCTTTGGGGAGGTGTGGTGCATCTAGGGTGAACACATTGACAGCCCCCCCCACTTCATTGTCCACTTTGAACTCATTAAAAGAGACAAGCTCTCGTAATTTCATGTCCTTTTGTAGGTCGTTCCAAGTGGATGGGGCAGAGAACTGGAGCGCTTTTTTACCCTGCTCAGTACGGGCCGTAGGCACAGTCAACAAGATACAGTCATGTGAGCGTAGCCGATAGTTGTCATTTGTCTGCTGGACAACGTAGGTACTCAGGTAAAATGGGAGCTGTCTCCGTATGGCCTTATGAATGAAAACGTACCAATGACTTAGTCTCCGAAGAGCTAAGGAAGGCCAGCCAAGTCATATAGAGGGTACAGTGATGGGTGAGAGAGTTAAATAGGGTTAGATACATGATGGATATCAACATTTAGTTGTCAATAGATCTCAATAATCAGTGAATGGAAAACCTGGCTCCAGTTCTGAGAACCCCTTAAAAGTGTGGGTGGCTTATGTAAATTGCTGATTTGGTGTGTCAAGATTTGTTTGTGTTCTTCTGCAGTACCATAAACCAGACCCACAGCACAAAAGCTCAGAGAAGCAGTGGATACGTCGACTTCGGCACCTTTCCAAGCTATATGGAACTGGATATATGGGTAGATGTGGAAAACAAGTTGGGGAAGGTTCGATCGGACATTCTGCTTATAATGGATCCTAATGAAATGGGTAAGTGGAGGCAAATGGACATTCCAAATGCCCTTTTAAGTTACAATGATTATCTTCCTCCAGAGTTTTTAATGGTGTGTGTCCTGTTTTGCAGTGAAAACGAATCCCCCATCAGATGTCAATATTATTTCAGAGAATAACTTTTCCAGGACTCTCTTAGTGAGCTGGAAGCAACCTATCCATGAAACCATTGTCAAACTGAAATACAACGTCAGGTTCTGCACTGTGGGCTCTGGAAACTGGACTGAGGTAAATAGCTACAATCTCAGTACAAGTTAAAGGGATGATTTACTGCAACCTCAGTGTGTTCAACGTTTTTTAGACTTCAGAAGTTGACTAATGTCGAGGTAAGTCTACTTCCAGGCCATCTGTTGTGTAGTCCTTTTTTGGAAAGGATCTGCGCCATTAACAAAATGCACATGAGATGGTTAGTTCAGGAGTATTCCAGGCAGAGCAAAAAAGTTTGCTGCAATTCTACACATTTTGCCATAGGGTGAAGACAAATGTTTGCAGTTTTTAATATGATATATGATGATCAATGGGGACTCCCAGTCGGTAATTCAACCATGATTACTACAAGTTTAGATAGTCTAGCAGCCAGCTTACTTACCAATCTAAAACATTTTAGCTGACATGAGCTAATTGAGTGACTGTCAGTGACTGACATAACAAGAGACAAACTGCTGAGGCACAACCACATTTTGAAATTGCACCTGGTGCATTCTACTATTCTAACTCTCAACAGTAAGTTGAGACCCCGACTGAGTCCGAAAGTAAAAAGACGCAAAAGCTGAGCGTAAAGGACAGGAAGCATAGAAATAGCGCACATCGTACGGTTCTACCGCTTATCAGACTTGCTTTCAATGAGAATGACAGATCTGTAGCTAACATTTCTATGTGAATTTGGTCAAGTCACCCACAAAGCTACACACTGGGCCTTTTATTGTTAAAAGTCATCTATCCTATTCTCATTCTTAGGTGTTCTCAACAGTGAATCAAACATGCTACTCTCATCTGTATTGTTGGAGCTGTTTCAAGTCGGCGTTCTGTACGCACAAGTTTGTTGCCCTCTCGTGTCCATCTGTCATCATACCCATTTAATTGACTGTTATAGGTGCCCCCAAATGACACTGAAAGTAGCAAGGAGTCTTTCCGTCTCCAATATCTCAAGCCGGACACGAAGCACGTAGTGCAGGTCCGCTGCATGCATCACACTGGCTACGGCTACTGGAGTGACTGGAGTGCCAACACTACTGACAAGACCCCAATGGACAGTGAGTAGCCATGACAACAAGCATATGTCAAACTATCGCCTTTCATTGCGGGCAACCGTGTAAAGCCATGACGAGAGTGTGCGAGTGATTTTAAGTTCAATAGTATTGAGTGTGATCCAGGTAGGTAGTCCATATGGACTGTACACTTTGTGTCGTTATATCTCAAATTGATGACTGGTGTGATTTCTGCTCTCTTCTTTGTCCAGAGCCTACAAGTAAGCCAGACCTATGGAGAGTGGTCATTCCCAGCCAAGGCAACAGTGGGCGGAGAGTGCAAGTGATGTGTAAGGTAATGAAGAGCATACTACTGCTTTATTACCAGCTATATGGCTTGAATAATTATTGGTGCGGGGCTCTACAGTGCAAACATTTTACTCGTATATGCGCCTAAATATTTTGCTGTGCGTCCTAGAATTTTAATTTAGGAGCACCAGTGCGCCTAGAGAAATTAAGGATTCTAGCTTTAAACCTCAAATATTTTTCATTGTGCTCCTACATTTCTTTGTGTGCTCCTACATTTTTCAACTTGGGCGCACACGTGCTCCTTGTAACAAAGGTCAGCGTAGAACCCTGTGATGATTGGTTGTTGCCTTCTTCTTCCCATCATAGGATCCAGTGGAGTCCAATGGAAGGATTCAAGGCTACAACATTAAGATCCAAGATGGAGCCTGGGAGTCTGTGCCGGTCAATGGCTCTGAGCTGAACTCCAGGTCGCAGGAGAGGAAAATGATCCCCCTTTACCAGATTCTACTGTCTGACAAGAGAAGAGGCTCCATTGAATTGAAGGCCTGGAATTCTGTTGGCATGTCTCCCCGAGCGTCTTTGGGCATTCCTAAATTGGCCCACGGTGTGTGACCTTGTCAGCTATATGTTCTCTCTCATTCTTCCTTTGTAAAATGTTACCAATAATAATGAATGATATTGGGTAATATACAGTGGGGAAAAAAAGTATTTAGTCAGCCACTAATTGTGCAAGTTCTCCCACTTAAAAAGATGAGAGAGGCCTGTAATTTTCATCATAGGTACACGTCAACTATGACAGACAAAATGAGAAAAAAAAATCCAGAAAATCACATTGTAGGATTTTTAATGAATTTATTGGCATATGATGGTGGAAAATAAGTATTTGGTCAATAACAAAAGTTTCTCAATACTTTGTTATATACCCTTTGGTGGCAATGACACAGGTCAAACGCTTTTCTGTAAGTCTTCACAAGGTTTTCACACACTGTTGCTGGTATTTTGGCCCATTCCTCCATGCAGATCTCCTCTAGAGCAGTGATGTTTTGGGGCTGTCGCTGGGCAACACAGACTTTCAACTCCCTCCAAAGATTTTCTATGGGGTTGAGATCTGGAGACTGGCTAGGCCACTCCAGGACCGTGAAATGCTTCTTACGAAGCCACTCCTTCGTTGCCCGGGCGGTGTGTTTGGGATCATTGTCATGCTGAAAGACCCAGCCACGTTTCATCTTCAATGCCCTTGCTGATGGAAGGAGGGTTTCACTCAAAATCTCACGATACATGGCCCCATTCATTCTTTCCTTTACACGGATCAGTCATCCTGGTCCCTTTGCAGAAAAACAGCCCCAAAGCATGATGTTTCCAACCCCATGCTTCACAGTAGGTATGGTGTTCTTTGGATGCAACTCAGCATTCTTTGTCCTCCAAACATGACGAGTTGAGTTTTTACCAAAAAGTTATATTTTGGTTTCATCTGACCATATGACATTCTCCCAATCCTCTTCTGGATCATCCAAATGCACTTCAGACGGGCCTGGACATGTACTGGCTTAAGCAGGGGGACACGTCTCGCACTGCAGGATTTGAGTCCCTGGCGGCGTAGTGTGTTACTGATGGTTGGCTTTGTTACTTTGGTCCCAGCTCTCTGCAGGTCATTCACTAGGTCCCCCCGTGTGGTTCTGGGATTTTTGCTCACCGTTCTTGTGATCATTTTGACCCCATGGGGTGAGATCTTGCGTGGAGCCCCAGATCGAGGGAGATTATCAGTGGTCTTGTATGTCTTCCATTTCCTAATAATTGCTCCCACAGTTGATTTCTTCAAACCAAGCTGCTTACCTATTGCAGATTCAGTCTTCCCAGCCTGGTGCAGGTCTACAATTTTGTTTTTGGTGTCCTTTGACAGCTCTTTGGTCTTGGCCATTGTGAAGTTTGGAGTGTGACTGTTTGAGGTTGTGGACAGGTGTATTTTATACTGATAACAAGTTCAAACAGGTGCCATTAATACAGGTAACGAGTGGAGGACAGAGGAGCCTCTTAAAGAAGAAGTTACAGGTCTGTGAGAGCCAGAAATCTTGCTTGTTTGTAGGTGACCAAATACTTATTTTCCACCATAATTTGCAAATAAATTCATTAAAAATCCTACAATGGGATTTTCTGGATTTTTTTTCCTCAATTTGTCTGTCATAGTTGACGTGTACCTATGATGAAAATTACAGGCCTCTCTCATCTTTTTAAGTGGGAGAACTTGCACAATTGGTGGCTGACTAAATACTTTTTTTCCCCCACTGTATTATATTAACGTTTTATGTTAATACAATTATCAAAGCAACAACTGAATCTTGTGCTAGCTAACTAGCTCTGTTCATATATTAATAGGAATGTTGGTCAAGAGAGACCATAGCGATGTCAACGATTCACTGATGTCATGTGTTCTGCATGTTAACTGAAAGCACTGTAGCTTGGCTTTGAGATGTTCATGTCATGATGTCATGTTGTATCCGTATGTGCTGTGTATTCCAGAGCCCCCTCCAGTGGCGTCGCTCAGTAGTTTTACCCAGGACGGGAGGTTGTGGGTGGAGTGGCAGCCCCCCAATCTGGGGGCCACAGGGGTGACGGAGTATGTCCTAGAGTGGGTTTCGGTCAGCGACGGCGCGATGGACTGGCAGAGAGAACCTAGACACAACAGGAAGGCACCAATTAAAGGTAAGAATGAGACACATGCCATGTTTTAACTAACGATTGTCTTGTAGTTTGGCTGCTCCGTGGATGTCTTTCTACAGGTTTTGATGGTTATCATGTTGACTAGGGATGAGTTAGATTAAAATAACAAGACAAATCAAAACCATCAACTAATTGAATATGAAAAACTTGTGTTGAACTCATCCCTAATGTTGACTCTATTGCGTTGTGGTCCTAATCAATCAAAACTGCTAAACGGGTCACAGGGATAAAATAAATCAAAATGTTATTGTACTGTTCCCAATCAAGGTAACCTTCAGAAATTCAAGCTCTACAATATATCTGTGTATCCCATGTACTCTGGGTGGACTGGGAAGCCATTGACCACCGCAACCTTTCTGGAACAAGGAGGTAAGAAATGGAACTAGTACTAGTCACTAAACTACAGTACACTACAGAAAGCACAGTGTAGTATCTATAGGAGCGGTTTCACAGACACAGATTAAGACTAATCCTGGTTTCACAGACCCAGATTAAGACTAATCCTGGTTACACAGATTAAAACTAATCCTGGTTACACAGATTAAGACTAATCCTGGTTTCACAGACAGATTAAAACTAGTCCTGGACTAAAAAGCATGCTCAATGGAGAATTTCCACTGAAATAGCACTTCAGTCCAAGGACTAGGCTTAATCTTTGTCTGTAAAACCTGGATTTGGCTTAATCTGTGTCTGTGAAACCAGGACTAGGCTTAATCTGTGTCTCTGAAACCGCCCCATACAGTTCAACCATTGATAGACCAATGTTATATTTGCTACAGTAGCTGGTGACAAACATGTAAATGTCGAAATAACCTTAACTAATGTTTTCCCCATCTGTTCTGGTTTATGCAGCTCCACTGGAGGGTCCCTCTGTGAAATTGAGGAGGACAGGGAAGAACGACGCTGAGCTGGAATGGATGGCGATTCCACTGGACAAACAGCGAGGCTTCATCACTAACTACACCATCTACATCAAGGGAGGCAAGGAACGCTGTAAGGAACCACATCTTTTAGATGTATTACTACACTGAACAAAAATATAAACTCAACATATCAAAGATTTTACTGAGTTACAGTTCATATAAGGAAATCAGTCAAATGAAATAAATAAATTAGGCCCTAATCTATGGATTTCACATGACTGGGAATACAGATATGCATCTGTTGGTCACAGATACCTTAAAAAAAAGATCAGTATCTGGTGGATTAGAAAAGCAGTCAGTATCTGGTGTGACCACTATTTGCCTCATGCAGCGCGACACGTCTTCTTCACATAGAGTTAATCAGGCTGTTGATTGTGGCCTGTGGAATGTTGTCCCACTCCTCTTCAATGGCTGTGCGAAATTGCTGGATATTGGCGGGAACTGGAACACACTGCCATACACGTCGATCCAGAGCATCCCAAACATGCTCAATGAGTGACATGTCTGAGTATGCATGCCATGGAAGAACTGGGACATTTTCAGCTTCCAGGAATAGTGTACAGATCCTTGCGTCTTGGGGCCGTGCATTATCATGCTGAAACATGAGGTGATGGCAGCGGATGAATGGCACGAAAATGGGCCTCAGGATCTCGTCCCAGTATCTCTGTGCATTCAAATTATCATTGATAAAATGCAATTGTGTTCGTTGTCTGTAGCTTATACCTGCCCATACCATAACCCAACCGCCACATTGGGGCACTCTGTTCACAACGTTGACATCAGCAAACCACTCGCCCACACGAAGCCATCTGCCCGGTACAGTTGAAGCCGGGATTCATCCGTAAAGAGAACACTTCTCCAGCGTGCCATTGGCCATCAAAGGTGAGCATTTGCCCACTGAAGTCTGTTACGATGCCGAACTGCAGTGAGGTCAAGTCCCTGGTGAGGATGACGAGCACGCAAATGAGCTTCCCTGAGACGGTTTCAGTTTGTAACAGAAATTCTTCAGTTGTGCAAACCCACAGTTTCATCAGCTGTCCGGATGGCTGGTCTCAGACAATCCCGCAGGTGAAGAAGCCGGATGTGGAGGTCCTGGGCTGGCGTGGTTACATGTGGTCAGCGTTTGTGAGGCCGGTTGGACGCACTGCCAAATTCTCTAAAGCAACGTTGGAGGCAGCTTATGGTAGAGAAATGAACATTAAATTCGCTGGCAGCAGCTCTGGTGGACATTCTAGCAGTCAGCATGCTAATTGCACGCTCCCTCAACTTGAGACACCTGTGGCATTTTGTTTGACAAAACTGCACATTTTAGTGGCCTTTTATTGTCCCCAGCACAAGGTGCACCTGTGTAATGATCATGCTGTTTGTTCAGCTTCTTGATATGCCAATCCTGTCAGATGGATGGATTATCTTGGCAAAGAAGAAATGCTCACTAACAGGGATGTAAACAAATTTGTGCCCAACATTTTAGAGAAATTAGCTTTTTTGTGCGTCTGGAAAAGTTCTGGGATCTTTTATTTCAGCTCATATAACATGGGACCAACACTTTACATGTTGCGTTTATATTTTTGTTCAGTATATAAATAGAAAAAACAAATCCTGTAACACCTCCCCCTTAAGATAACAAATATATCCAATATTTTTGTTGGACAAGTTTGCTCACAACCAACAGAAAATAACTTCCATCTCACAACATGATCAACTTAAAGGTGTCGCTACTTAAAGGCGTAGCCTTCTCCAATATAAACATGGTGTACTTAAAGGGATGCGTCAGGATTTTGGCAATGAAGCCCTTTATCTACTTCCCCAGTCAGATGAACTTGTGGATACCATTTTTATGTCTCCGCGTGCAGTTTGAAGGAAGTTCAAGTAGATAAAGGGCTTCATTGCCAAAATCCTGACGTATCCCTTTAATCATACCTCTTTATGAATATGTTTCTCTGACTATGGATCTCCTTTACTCTTATTAGAAATACGAGGAAGTATTTTTAAGTACTGATATTTGTAAGTACAGTTAGTGCTGGTATCTGTCCAACTTAAATATTTACATCTGCGATCAGAAAAAACATGAATTTCTTTGTTGTTTTTTCAGCAATAGTTGTCTCCCCGGACACCTACTCTTACACAGTGGATGGCATGGCCAGCAACCGTAAGCAGGTGGTGCGGATCATGGCCTCTACAATACAAGGCTCTACAAACGGCTCAGACCTGTCATTCAATACTCTGAAGTATGGTGAGTGAAGCATTGTTTAAGGGACACTTCATGCATTCGAAAAGTATTCAGACCCCTTGACTTTTCCCACATTTTGTTACGTTACAGCCTTATTCTAAAATGTATTACATTACATTTTTAATCTCATCAATCTAGACACAATACCCCATAATGACAAAGCGCAAACAGGTTTTTAGAAATGTTTGCTAATTTATTAAAATAAAAAATCTGAAATACCTTATTTACATAAATATTCAGACCCTTTACTATGAGACTCGAAATTGAGCTCAGGTGCTTCCTGTTTCCATTGATCATCCTTGATGTTTCTACAACTTGAATGAAGTCCACCTGTGGTAAATTCAATTGATTGGACATGATTTGGAAAGGCACACACCGTTCTATATAAGGTCCCACAGTTGATGGTGCATGTCAGAGCAAAAAACAAGCCATGAGGTCGAATGGATTGTCTGCACAGATCTGGGGAAGGGTACCAAAAAATGCCTGCAGCATTGAAGGTCCCCAAGAACATAGTGGCCTCCATCATTCTTAAATGGAAGACATTTGGAACCACCAAGACTCTTCCTAGAGCTGGCCGCCCGGCCAAACTGAGCAATCGGGGGAGAAGGGCCTTGGTCAGAGAGGTGACCAAGAACCCGATGGTCACTCTGACAGAGCTCTAGAGTTCCTCTGTGGAGGTGGGAGAACCTTCCAGAAGGAAAACCATCTCTGCAGCACTCCACCAATCAGGCTTTTATGGTGGAGTGGCCAGACGGAAGCAACTCCTCAGTAAAAGGCACATGACAGCCCGCTTGGAGTTTGCCAAAAGGTGCCTAAAGACTCTCAGACCATGAGAAACAAGATTCTCTGGTCTGATGAAACCAAGATTGAACTCTTTGGCCTGAATGCCAAGCGTCACGTCTGGAGGAAACCTGGCACCATCCCTACGGTGAAGCATGGTGTTGGCAGCATCATGCTGTGGGAATATTTTTCAGCGGCAGGGACTGGGAGACTAGTCAGGATCGAGGGAATGATGAACGGAGCAAAGTACAGAGAGATCCTTGATGAAAACCTGTTCCAGAGCGATCAGGACCTCAGACTGGGGCGACGGTTCACCTTCCAACAGGACAACGACCCTAAGCACACAGCCAAGGCAACACAGGAGTGGCTTCGGGACATGTCCTTGAGTGGCCCAGCCAGAGCCCGGACTTGAACCCGATCGAACATCTCTGGAGAGACCTGAAAATAGCTGTGCAGCAATGCTCCCCATCCAACCTGACAGAGAGGATCAGTAGAGAAGAATGGGAGAAACTCCCCAAATACAGGTGTGCCGAGCTTGTAGCGTCATACCCAAGAAGACTTGAGGCTGTAATCGCTGCCAAAGGGGCTTCAACTAAGTACTGAGTAAAGGTTCTGAATACTTATGTAAATGTAATATTTATGTTTTTTATAAATTTGCATAAATCTCTAAAAACCTGTTTTTGCTTTGTCATTATGGGGTATTGTGTGTAGATTGATGAGGTGAAAAAAACAATTGAATCCATTTTAGAATAAGGCTGTAACGTAACAAAATGTGGAAAAAGTAAACGGGCCTGAATACTTTCCGAATGCACTGTATGTCTAGTTAAGACCTCCAGTCCTGAACATTTTACATTTTAAGGTGCAAATACATTTAATAGTCACTACTTGACTCTATTCAATTTGTCCTCCTGACTATTTCCCTTGCGGTAGTTGTACTATATCTTCAACCTGTGTTTGTCCACAGTTTCTAGAAGGAATGTTTTCCTGACCAAGATGGTCGATTTGAAGGCATGTTGCTGGGATCCCAACGTCCGTTCTAGAGTCCTTTATGTCTTTATGTGTTTGTCCCTCAGCTCCCGGGCAGATGGAAGCCATTGTGGTGTCTGTGTGTATCGGCTTCCTGTTTTTCATAGTGCTGACTGTGTCCCTCTGCATATACAAAATTGACTTGTAAGTCACAACCACACACTATTGAATTGTTTGAAATAGAATGTACTACTCTACATTTTTAGATTTGGATGTGTACAATTGCTTCAGTGTGATGTTCAATTGTAAGAGCATTGACTCAGGGTTGTGTAACCCAAACTCACTGTAAATCAATGCACGAGTCAGACATATTCTTGCACGATTGCACTTTTGACTTCAGTTACTCAACAAAACAATGTTTATCGAAACTTGATAGCAGATGAGTTCATACATGCTCTCTTGCTGATGCGTTACTGCTGGCGGAAAGGCTTCATACCACACATCAGCTAGTCTCTGTCTTAACCAGTAAACTCTCCCAAGGAAAAACATAGGAATGTTTTTGAAGAGAGTCTTATCCCTTGCGCCGTTGTCCATTGGACAAGAGCCTTCACTCATGTTAATACATGGAAAGGCTAGTGTTTGATACTAAATCAGCATCCCAAATGGCATTTGATTCTCTTTATAGTGCACTACTTTTGGCCAGGGCCAGTAGGGAATAGGGTGCCATTTGGGATGTATCCTATTCAATATGTTCTAATGAAGCTCTGTCCTTTCCTCTGTAGGATAAAGAAAATCTGGCCACCAGTTCCAGATCCTTCCAACAGCACTATCGCTAACTGGTCACCTGATTTCCCCTCCAAAGTAAGTTGAAGTGCCTCCTGTGCTGGATGTTGACATAAGATAGTGCTGTATTTTCGAACATTATAGAATATCACACTGGCTGTAAACAGTAAAGTATGTTTTATTATTTTGGCTCTGACTTCAACAGTTTGGATTTGAAATCAAACAATGACTATGAGGTTAAAGTGCAGACTGTCAGCTTTAATTTGAGGTTATTTTCATCCATATCGGGGGAACCGTTTAGAAATTACAGCACTTTTTGTACATAGGAATTAATGGTAAATAATGTATTGTGTCATTTTGGAGTCACTTTTATTGAAAATAAGAATTGTATATGTTTCTAAACACTTCTGCATGAATGTGGATGCCACCATGATTACGGATAATCTTTAATGAATCGTGAATAATGATGAGTGAGAAAGTTAGACACAAAATATCATAGGTTAGCATGTCTTGGCGGTATGATATTTGTGCGTCTGTAACTTTCTCACTCATCATTATTCACGATTCATTCAGGATTAGCTGTAACCATGGTAGCGTCCACATTCATGCAGAAGGGTTTAGAAACATTATATTCTTATTTACAACAAAAGTGACTCCAAAATGACAATACATTATTTACCATTAATTTCTAATGGCACAAAATAATCTGAAACACAAACAGCAAATGCATCCAACTAATATGTAGTCACAAGCTTGATGTAGTCATTGCGTGCTATAGGAATATGGGACCAAATACTACACTTTTTACTACTTTAATACACATAAATGAATTTGTCCCAGTACTTTTGCGCCCCTAAAATGGTGGCGACTATGTACAGAAACTGCTGTAATTTCTAAACGGTTCCCCCGATATGGATGAAAATACCCTCAAATAATTAAAGCTGACAGTCTTCACTTTAACCTCAGTCATTGTATCATTTCAGAGCCAAACCAACAAAAAATGTCACTGTCCTAATAATTACGGAGGGCACTGTAAGTTTATGTGTTGCTGAACTCTCAACATTTACTGGAATCCTATCTGCTCTCCACTGATTGTAACATCCACGAGTCATTGTGGTAGTGTGAGCAGCACGTGTGGTTTACCTTGTCCTAGACGACAAGTGATAGGACGAACAGGTCAAAATAATTGTTTATTCGGACCGTTCACACAATTTGGAGCGCTATAGAGTCACTTTAACCCTCCTCACTATCTCTAGCTATAACCCTCCTCACCATCTCTAGCTATAACCCTCCTCACCATCTCTAGCTATAACCCTCCTCACCATCTCTAGCTATAACCCTCCTCACCATCTCTAGCTATAACCCTCCTCACTATCTCTAGCTATAACCCTCCTCACTCTCTCTAGCTATAACCCTCCTCACCATCTCTAGCTATAACCCTCCTCACCATCTCTAGCTATAACCCTCCTCACCATTTCTAGCTATAACCCTCCTCACCATCTCTAGCTATAACCCTCCTCACTATCTCTAGCTATAACCCTCCTCACTCTCTCTAGCTATAACCCTCCTCACCATCTCTAGCTATAACCCTCCTCACCATCTCTAGCTATAACCCTCCTCACTATCTCTAGGTTTAACCCTCCTCACTCTCTCTAGCTATAACCCTCCTCACCATCTCTAGCTATAACCCTCCTCACCATCTCTAGCTATAACCCTCCTCACTATCTCTAGGTTTAACCCTCCTCACTATCTCTAGGTTTAACCCTCCTCACTATCTCTAGCTATAACCCTCCTCACCATCTCTAACTATAACCCTCCTCACTATCTCTAGCTATAACCCTCCTCACCATCTCTAGCTATAACCCTCCTCACTATCTCTAGCTATAACCCTCCTCACCATCTCTAGCTACAACCCTCCTCACCATCTCTAGCTATAACCCTCCTCACCATCTCTAGCTATAACCCTCCTCACTATCTCTAGGTTTAACCCTCCTCACCATCTCTAACTATAACCCTCCTCACTCTCTCTAGCTATAACCCTCCTCACTATCTCTAGGTTTAATCCTCCTCACTATCTCTAGCTATAACCCTCCTCACCATCTCTAGCTATAACCCTCCTCACTATCTCTAGGTTTAACCCTCCTCACTATCTCTAGCTATAACCCTCCTCACTATCTCTAGCTATAACCCTCCTCACTCTCTCTAGCTATAACCCTCCTCACCATCTCTAGGTTTAATCCTCCTCACCATCTCTAGCTATAACCCTCCTCACTCTCTCTAGCTATAACCCTCCTCACCATCTCTAGGTTTAACCCTCCTCACTATCTCTAGGTTTAACCCTCCTCACCATCTCTAACTATAACCCTCCTCACTATCTCTAGCTATAACCCTCCTCACCATCTCTAGCTATAACCCTCCTCACCATCTCTAGCTATAACCCTCCTCACTATCTCTAGCTATAACCCTCCTCACTCTCTCTAGCTATAACCCTCCTCACTCTCTCTATCTTTAACCCTCCTCACTATCTCTAGCTATAACCCTCCTCACCATCTCTAGGTTTAACCCTCCTCACTATCTCTAGGTTTAACCCTCCTCACCATCTCTAACTATAACCCTCCTCACCATCTCTAACTATAACCCTCCTCACCATCTCTAGCTATAACCCTCCTCACCATCTCTAGCTATAACCCTCCTCACCATCTCTAGGTTTAACCCTCCTCACCATCTCTAGCTATAACCCTCCTCACCATCTCTAGGTTTAACCCTCCTCACCATCTCTAGGTTTAATCCTCCTCACCATCTCTAGCTATAACCCTCCTCACTCTCTCTAGCTATAACCCTCCTCACCATCTCTAACTATAACCCTCCTCACCACTTGGGGGAGCTATAACCCTCCTCACTATCTCTAGGTTTAACCCTCCTCACCATCTCTAACTATAACCCTCCTCACTATCTCTAGCTATAACCCTCCTCACCATCTCTAGCTATAACCCTCCTCACCATCTCTAGCTATAACCCTCCTCACTATCTCTAGCTATAACCCTCCTCACTATCTCTAGCTACAACCCTCCTCACTATGTCTAGCTATAACCCTCCTCACCATCTCTAGCTATAACCCTCCTCACCATCTCTAGCTATAACCCTCCTCACTATCTCTAGCTATAACCCTCCTCACTCTCTCTAGCTATAACCCTCCTCACCATCTCTAGCTATAACCCTCCTCACTATCTCTAGCTATAACCCTCCTCACCATCTCTAGCTATAACCCTCCTCACTATCTCTATCTTTAACCCTCCTCACTCTCTCTAGCTATAACCCTCCTCAGGGATGGGCTCAATTCCATTTCAGTTCAAGATGAGAATTAAAAATGTAATTCATGAGTTGCAAAATCCTTGAAGATAATGGGTTGTTTTTCAGTCAAGGAATTCCATTTCATGGAATTGGCTAGGGATGGTGGAAAAAGTCGATACAGTAGAGTATCGCAATATTATTTTTGACAATATTATATAGATTCTATGACTCAATTACAGTTGAAGTTGGAAGTTTACATACACTTAGTTTGGAGTCATTAAAACTCGTTTTTCAACCACTCCACAAATTTCTTTTTAACAACCTATAGTTTTGGCAAGTCGGTCAGGACATCTACTTTGTGCATGACACAAGTAATTTTTCCAACAATTGTTTACAGATGATTATTTCACTTATAATTCACTGTATCACAATTCCAGTGGGTCAGAAGTTTACATACACTAAGTTGACTGTGCCTTTTAAACAGCTTGGAAAATTCCAGAAAATGATGTCATGGCTTTAGAAGCTTCTGATAGGCTAATTGACATCATTTGAGTCAATTGGAGGTGTAACTGTGGATGTATTTCAAGGCCTACCTTCAAAATCACAGCCTCTTTGCTTGACATCATGGGAAAATCTAAAGAAATCAGCCAAGACCTCAGAAAAATAATTGTAGACCTCCACAAGTCTGGTTCATCCTTGGGAGCAATTTCCAAACGCCTGAAGGTACCACGTTCATCTGTACAAACAATAGTACTCAAGTATAAACACCATGGGACCACGCAGCTGTCATACCGCTCAGGAAGGAGACGCGTTCTGTCTCCTAGAGAGGAACGTACTTTGGTGCGAAAAGTGCAAATCAATCCCAGAACAACATCAAAGGACCTTGTGAAGATGCTGGAGGAAACCGGTACAAAAGTATCTATATCCACAGTAAAACGAGTCCTATATCGACATAACCTGAAAGGCCGCTCAGCAAGGAAGAAGCCACTGTTACAATACCGCCATAAAAAAGCCTGACTACGGTTTGCAGCTGCACATGGGGACAAAGATCGTACTTTTTGGAGAAATGTCCTCTGGTCTGATGAAACAAAAATAGAACTGTTTGGCCATAATGACCATCGTTATGTTTGGAGGAAAAAGGTGGTTGCTTGCAAGCCGAATAACACCATCCCAAACGTGAAGCACGGGGGTGGCGGCATCATGCTGCGGGTGTGCTTTTCTTCAGGAGAGATGCACTTCCCAAAATAGATGGCATCATGAGGAAGGAAAATGATGTGGATATATTGAAGCAACATCTCAAGACATCAGTCAGGAAGTTAAAGCTTGGTCAAAAATGGGTCTTCCAAATGGACAATGTCGCCAAGCATACTTCCAAAGTTGTGGCAAAATGGCTTAAGGACAACAAAGTCAAGGTATTTGAGTGGCCATCACAAAGCCCTGACCTCAATCCTATAGAACATTTGTGGGCAGAACTGAAAAAGTGTGTGCGAGCAAGGAGGCCTACAAACCTGACTCAGTTACACCAGCTCTGTCAAGAGGAATGGGCCAAAATTCACCCAATTTATTGTGGGAAGCTTGTGGAAGGCTACCCGAAACGTTTGACCCAAGTTAAACAATTTAAAGGCAATACTACCAAATACTAATTGACCAACTGGGAATGTGATGAATGAAATAAAAGCTGAAATAAATAATTCTCTCTACTATTATTCTGACATTTCACATTCTTAAAATAAAGTGGTGATCCTAACTGACCTAAGAAGGGGAATTTTTACTAGGGTTAAATGTCAGGAATTGTGAAAAACTGAGTTTAAATGTATTTGGCTAAGGTGTATGTAAACTTCCGACTTCAACTGTATGTATTTTTTTCCGCTATATAGTTAACGTTAGCTAGCGCTAGTCGGCTGTACCTGTGCCAAAACTCCGGTATTCCCCCTTCTATAGCTTCTTCTCCACCTTCTTTTTAAATGATGAAACATGTTTTCTTTTACTTCCATGACTCGTTTGCTCTCTCGTCTCTGTAGCAGACATATGGTGAGCAATATGTTTGGAACATCGTATCGCAATAAAATCGCAGTATCTAAATATAATATATCGAATCACAATACATATTGTATCTGCTCCTCAGTATGGTGATAATATCATATCGTGAGGCCCCGTGTAGCTCAGTTGGTAGAGCATGGCGCTCGCAACGCCAGGGTTGTGGGTTCTTTTCCCACGGGGGGCCAGTATGAAAATGTATGCACTCACTAACTGTAAGTCGCTCTGGATAAGAGCATCTGCTAAATGACTAAAATGTAAAAAAAAAAAAAAAAAAGGTTAAATGTGAGGTCCCTCAGTATGGTGATAATATCATGTCATGAGGTCTCTCAGTGAGGTGATAATATCGTATGGTGAGGTCTCTGAGGTGATAATATCGTATGGTGAGGTCTCTCAGTGAGGTGATAATATTGAATGGTGAGGTCTCTCAGTGAGGTGATAATATTGAATGGTGAGGTCCCTCCGTATGGTGATAATATCGTATGGTGAGGTCTCTCAGTGAGGTGATAATATTGAATGGTGAGGTCCCTCAGTATGGTGATAACATCGTATCGTGAAGTCCCTCAATATGGTGATATCAAATGGTGAGGTCCCTCAGTATGGTGATAATATTGTATCGTGAGGTCCCTGGCAATTCCCAGCCCTAATTACTATGCCTTTCTATTCACTACGCACATGTTGCTATCTGCAGATGTGCGTCCATTTCACTATTTTATTTCTGTGTATTGTAACATGGATGTGACTTTACATAGAAGTTGACTTAACCCTCCTTTTTCTTCTCAGGCTGACAGTCCCAAGGAGAGTGTGCTGGGCGACGTGAGCGTGGTGGAGGTGGACGTATTCGACAGGAAGTCGCTGTGCGAAGAGGACAAGGCGGGCCTGCCACTCAAGAAGGACAAGTACCTGTCAGAGGAGCACAGCAGCGGCATCGGCGGCTCCTCCTGCATGTCGACGCCGCGCCAGAGCGTCTCAGACAGCGAGGACGGCGGTGACTCAGGCCAGACCACGACCAGCATCGTTCAATACTCATCAGTGGTGGCCTCGAGCGGCTACAAGGGCCAGACCCCCTGCCCTCTGCCCCAGACCCCCTGCCCTCTGCCCCAGACCCCCCCGTCCGGCTCCTCCCAGTCCCAGACGCCCAGCTTCGCCCGCTCTGAGTCCACCCAACCCCTGCTGGAAAGTGAGGAGGGCCAGGAGGGGAGTGGGCAGACCCACCAGCGCTACCCGCGGAACCCCTACTTCAGGCGCTCACCTGGGGGTAGCGAAAGCAGAGACCCAGGGGACAGGAACCAGCTGGAGATGGAGGAGCAGGAGTTGGCTTCGCTCCGGTTCTGCCCTCTGGAGGAGGGGGCACAGCAGACCACACCCACAGATGAGAGCCAGTCCCCTGACGGACAGCCAGGCCCCGCCCCTAGCTACATGCCTCAGCTGAGGGGCGACAGGCAACAGTGTTAGGAGAGGAGAACAAATGGTGACTTTGTTTCATTTGTGCCTTGGTTCATTTCAGACATTTATTTCAAGCTTTCAAATTATGAATTACGTCGGCATATTATTTTTGAACTTACCCAAATGGCAATCATGAACTTCATACAGACATCCTAACTTGCCTAATTAAATCTATTTTTAAGTGGATGACACGGTTTGGCTCCAAGCCTTAAGCTTGTATGTCAAGGTTTTATTGTTTTAACATTCTAAGAAGCAAATAGACCTCTTTTTCAAGTTATCATCATAGTGTTATACATGTGATTCTGATTGAGATGTTATATCCTATAGTTAAGACTAGACGGGCAGTGTATAACATCTTAATTCTCTTAGCAACCACCATCGCAATCAGTTCACGTGACAGACAGGAATTTATAGACACAGGTCAGGCATTACTGAACGTCTGATTCTCATCCTTACACACATATGCTGTACATGAACATAATCAACAGATCTAGTCGGTCTCAAACAGCAACGTCCCAGAGCAGCTAGGCACCGAACAGGAGAGAACTGAGAGGAGCTACCTGGACCTGTCTAATAAGAAATGCTCATTTTCGCTACAGTTGGCCCTAATGAAGATGTCTGTGCGTTCCCAGGATGGTGGATTGAATGGTCATCCTCTTCTCTCTTCATACTAACTAGGACCATGTCTATGGACTTAAATAATGTCTCACATTGAATGGACAACATTTCACTGTAAATGCCTCTTCAGTAGCTAGTGAGCTTTGTACTGTTTATCATTTGTTGTGTTAGAAAATAGTCTTGAAGTTGACGCTAATCTCTACAAACTGGCCAAGTTGAATTTACAGTGCATTCGGAGAGTACCGACCCCTTGACTATTTCCACACTTTGTTACGTTACAGCCTTAATTTAAAATTGATTAAATAAATATAATCTCAAATCTACACACAATACCCCATAATGACAAAGCTAAAAAACAGAAATACCTTATTTACGTAAGTATTCAGACCCTTTGCTATGAGACTCGAAATTGAGCTCAGGTGCATCCTGTTTCCTTTGATAATCCTTGAGATGTTTCTACAACTTGATTGGAGTCCACACACCTGTCTATATAAGGTCCCGTAACGTAAAAAAATGTGGAAAAAGTCAAGGGGTCTGAATACTTTCAGAATAGACAAAGTGTGATGACGCATCACTCCAAGAAAGAGGACTTAAAGGAAGCTAGAATGTGACACTAACCAATACAACACGACCCCCCCCCACCCCCCCTCTGAAATGTTGTATGCTAGTCAATATATGACTGGTGACGAGGTCATACATTTGCCTTTTTACAATGCCTTGTGAATTTTTCATACAAAGTCTGCTTGACTTTCTGTTATGAATTCTGCTCAAAGTCATCTTTAGATTCGATCTGTTGCCAAAGACCTTTAATAACCAGGAATTACAAAACGTTTCATGTTCATTTCAGAATTCTATGAATTACCACCTTTTTTTATCTTGTGTTTTAAATTGATCCGTTAATAAGGACATTGTGACTTGTGGTAAAATTAAACTATAAG
This sequence comes from Coregonus clupeaformis, assembly GCF_020615455.1. Lineage (NCBI taxonomy): Eukaryota > Metazoa > Chordata > Actinopteri > Salmoniformes > Salmonidae > Coregonus > Coregonus clupeaformis. The sequence continues at coordinate 14,745,928 of NC_059206.1, forward strand.
TAAAGCAGTGCTATGCAAATTCCCTGCCCATCTGGTTCCAGGTCAGATTTAGAGCGATTACTGGTACAGTATTATATGTACTGAAAAGGACGTTTATGTATAATTTCTTACAGGTATATATTTTTTTTTAATATGAATTTTTGTGTTGTCATGAAAAGAGCAGTATATTTTGTTACTTTGTTTAAGATGTGTTTGGAATGTACAGATCAACTGGACCTCCAACTTCCAGATTAGTTTCTACAGCAGGGAGTATGCTCAGAGAAATTTAATGTACATTTACACACATTTTAATATTTATGAAAACTATTCTGACATCCCTCAGTTAACACTACTTTTCCATGTATACAGAAAACTGAAGCATAGTATTTCACTGCATGCCACAATAATACACACCTTGTTTGGAGCAGTCTTCAGTATTAAATTACCCAGATTAAATACCTGACTTTTGTCTGCGTCATTTCACAAAGTGAACAGTGTTATCCATGTGAAGGAATCCACAGTGTTATGTGTTATCCATGTGAAGGAATCCACAGTGTTATGTGTTATACATGTGAAGGAATCTACAGTGTTATCCATGTGAAGGAATCCACAGTGTTATGTGTTATACATGTGAAGGAATCCACAGTGTTATCCATGTGAAGGAATGTGACTTATTACACTTCTTGTAAAGCAGCATCAGGTAACTGCCAAAATAAAGGAAACACCACGAGCCAGAACAGCTTCAATGCACCTTGGGACAGATTCTACAGGCGTTTAGGACTCTATTGGAGGGATGTGACACCATTCTTCCATGAGCAATTCCATCATTTGGTGTTTTGTTGGTGGTGGAAAACGCTCTCAGGTGCCGCTCCAGAATCTCCCATAAGTGTTCAATTGGGTTGAAATCTGGTGACTGAGACACACACACCCTTTAAACCCCCCATGATCCTTTGAGACCCCTTTTTCAAAGTCTATGAGATCTCTTCTAGCCATGGTAGCCAAAACAATGGGCAACTGGGCATTTTTATACATGACCCTTAGCATGATGGGACGTTAAATGCTTAATTAATTCAGGAACCACACCTGTGTAAAAGCACCTGCTTTCAATTTACTTAGTCTCCCTCATTTACTCAAGTGTTTCCTTTATTTTAGCAGTTACCAGTATCTTTAGAGCGCTTTCTTTCAATGAGAACTTAAACATTAATAGAATAGAACCGAATATATTAGTCAATCAGTTAGAAATTCTTATTTTGTTATGCTCAGTCACATAAGAAGATTTTCTTATGCAACAAAATGTAATCAGGCAGACCATAGACTTGGAGTGATGACTCAGTGAATGATCGCTCAACAGTTTCCCGTGTGTATCAAGAATGGTCCACCACCCAAAGGACATCCAGCCAACTTGACACAACATGGGCCCTGTGGAACACTTGACACTTTGTAGAGTTCATGCCCTGAGGAATTGAGGCTGTTCTGAGGGCAAAAGGGGGTACAACTCAAAAATAGGAAGGTGTTCCTAATGTTTTGTATACTGAAAAGTGTATGTATAATTTGTTACTTTGTAAATGAAATGCCTCCCACTTCTGTCTGCATCCTTTTACAAAGTGAAGAGTGCTTTACTTTCAGTGAGACGTTCAACATTAATAGAACAGAATATATTAGTCCATCAGAGACTAAACTTATTTTGTTCCGCTCCCATTCCCAACATTATTTTAAAAATAAGTTATTATGCAACAAAATGTAATCAGGCAGATCATAGACTTGGGAGTGATTCGTTTTTTTTCAATGACTCTGTGAATTATATTTTTCTAAAGAACAGTACAGGGTCAAAACAAGGCTTCATGTCTCTCTAGTCTCTGGCCACGTCCCAAAATGCACCCTAATAATTATATAGTACACTACTTCTGACCAGAGCCCTATGAGCCCTGCACATGGAATAGGATGCAATTTGGGACGCTACAATTTACATTTAAGTCATTTTGCAGACGCTCTTATCCAGAGCGACTTACAGGAGCAATTAGGGTTAAGTGCCTTGCTCACGGGCACATCCACAGATTTCACCTAGTCAGCTCGGGGATTCGAACCAGCAACCTTTCGGTTACTTGCCCAACCTCTTATCCGCTAGGCTACCACCCAGCCAGTGACTCAAGAGACATTGTTCTGACCCTGTTACTGAAAATGTTCCATCTTCCGTCTTGGCACACTCGCTTTCTGTTCTCAGGAAGGGATGTTGCAACACCCCTTCCCCCAAACCAAACGGCATACTGGTAGTGGACGGAAAGGGAACTGCTTAAGTTGTTTCAACAGCAGTCCTCATTGACAAGAAACTAAAACATTTGATGAGATATATTCTACCACTTACAACAGTATAGATTGATATTTATATGAGTTTGTCTAAACAGATGCAAGTGCAAAAGTCAAATTGAAAGAACCATCTTAATGCAAAAACGGATATCTATCCAGCTTTACAATCTACAAATACACATACAAATTGTCACTCAAGTACAATTACAAAATGTATATTTAAAAGTACCACTAACACAAAAACACAGTAGCCTATATGAGACATTAAAACTGAATGAATAAAGGTACAGGAAAGACACTGAGAAGTCCACTGGATTCAGGAGTGTGTTCATGTCTGTTTACTTTCCTTCAGCTGGCCGCCTGTGTTCAAACATGTCCAGAGTGATGTACGCTGTGAGAGGAGCTTTGATGCTATGCTGCTTGGTGTCCAAAAGGCTCCTACTCTCCTCTGTGGCGCCCGACCTCGCCTCGCCTCTCCCCAGCCCCAACCTCACAGGGCATTCCCCTGGACTCTGCAACCTGTAGGAGTTGATGGGACAGCTCTCGGAGGCCTGGAGGTCTGATGGCTCTGATGATGAGTCCTCAGAGGTGGTTGACTCCACCAGGTTGATTCCTCCGTCTTGTTGAGCCAGTAAAGTGAGGCAGGTTGGGGCCAGGCCCAGGTTACTGCTCTCCTCTCTGGGTTGGCTGTCACAGGAGGTCCTGCTACCGAAGCCAGAGCTCCATCTCGCTGTCTGGTCACAGACTGTCTCGTTGCCCTTGTCCTGTATGTCCTCGTCTTCTGTAGAGGTTGATCCCATGATGTCGTCTGTTATGGCGTTCACGTCACAAGGGTAGATTCTCTCACAGAAGGTCTCGAGTTCAGGCAGGTTGTTAAAGGGCTGGATCTGTGGGTTTCCAGACAGGAATTGTGAAGACAGTAGGGATAACAGAAACTGTTGAGCCAACATGAAGACCAACATTCTATTTATTTTGCCCTTATTTTACCAGGTCAGTTGACTGAGAACACGTTCTCATTTACAGCAATGACCTGGGAAATAGTTACAGGGTAGAGAAAGGGGGGTGAATGTGCCTATTTGGAACATGAACAGTGTCATCCATAAGTAATGGTCTAAAAGTGTAAGATTTGTGTTGAAACTTAATGAATGAAATGCACACTACCGTTCAAAAGTTTGGGGTCACTTAGAAATGTGATCCGAAATACAGTGTAGACATAGTTAATGTTGTAAATGGCTATTGTAGCTGGAAACGGCAGATTTTTAATGGAATATCTACATAGGCGTACAGAGGCCCATTATCAGCAACCATCAGTCCTGTGTTCCAATGGCACGTTGTGTTTGCTAATCCAAGTTTATCATTTTAAAAGGCTAATTGATCATTAGAAAACCCTTTTGCAATTATGTTAGCACAGCTGAAAACTGTTGTGCTGATTAAAGAAGCAATAAAACGGGCCTTCTTGAGACTAGTTGAGTATCTGGAGAATCAGCAATTGTGGGTTCGATTACAGGCTCAAAATGTCCAGAAACAAATAACTTTCTTCTGAAACTCGTCAGTCTATTCTTGTTCTGAGAAATGAAGGCTATTCCATGTGAGAAATTGCCAAGAAACTGAAGATCTCGTACAACGCTGTGTACTACTCCCTTCACAGAACAGCACAAACTGTCTCTAACCAGAAAGGTTAGAGGACAAAATACATTAGAGTGTCTAGTTTGAGAAACAGGCGCCTCACAGGTCCTCAACTGGCAGCTTCATTAAAGAGTACCCGCAAAACACCAGTGTCAACGTCAACAGTGAAGAGGTGACTCCGGGATGCTGACCTTCTAGGCAGAGTTGCAAAGAAAAAGCCATATCTCAGACTGACAACAGTTTTCAGCTGTGCTAACAGACTTGCAAAAGGGTTTTCTAATGATCAATTAGCCTTTTAAAATGATAAACTTGGATTAGCAAACACAACGTACCATTGAAACACAGGACTGATGGTTGCTGATAATGGGCCTCTGTACGCCTATGTAGATATTCCATAAAAAATCTGCCGTTTCCAGCTACAATAGCCATTTACAACATTAACAATGTCTGCACTGTATTTCTGATCAATTTGATGTTATTTTAAATGGACAAAAAAATTGCTTTTCTTTCGAAAAAAATGACATTTCTAAGTGACCCCAAACTTTTGAACGGTAGTGGATATCATATCCCTTTTCTTCAGACTAGTGAAATGGAAGGACATGTTCGATACAGTATCCATTGTCTATACTGTAGGATAGGCCTAAATGGAATGTGTTGGAGGATGAAATGATACAATATAAAATGATTATCATGTCATTATCATGTTTACCTTATGACAATCCTGTGAAGACCAGAATACCAAGGAGCTGAGACCGGGGTTTGGCACCATCTTCCCCAAAAACCTGTTCCACCTAGGGATCAGTTAACAAACATTACATAGAACATTCAATCATCTGACTTTTCGGACATAATTGACTTGAAGTGAGTGATGGGCCCTGGTCAAAAAGCAGTGCACTAAATAGGGAGCCATTTGGGACATAGACGTTTGCTGTCTGGACGTATACAGGGAAGAAAATCTGCAGCTTTAAAACATACTGAGATCTATGGCAGAACATACTGAATGACGCAGAAGAGTCCAGTGACTAGGACGATGATGATGCTGAGACCACTCAAGACACAGAGCATTATGATGAAGGTCCAGCCTGATTGGACAGACACAGAGACATTACTATAAGAACCTGCCATTCACTTCCTTATGTTACCACACCTTGGCTATGAAACAACGACATGGAGAATACAACAGCAAATAGTGTTTTTGGACAATTGAGCGGTAGTGTATGGATGGGGCAACATGTCAGAGAACCATAGAATTAAAACCACTAGAAAAGACAAAGCCTCTCAGATCAGCAATATGACTGGTACAGACGAGTGCACTCTATATGTCCACAGGTCCAGCCTGCAAGGAAGATCCACTTGAATGTCCGTTCTAGTTACTGTAATTCTATGGTTAGAACATTTGTTACTATAACCCTGTGCGTCAAAGCGGATACATGGAATGAATGTGTAGTGCCATAGAGAGACTTTTAAAGTGTCAATCTGTGTTACCATGAGTTACTATCAGAGGCAGGTGAAGCCTACAGACATGACCTTACTGTATCTGTTCGTGGTGAAGTGAGTGACGCTGCTATTGGTTGCCCCAGTAACAGCGCTGGCCATGACATGGACACTGTATCTGGTGCCTGGTTGGAGAGGCTCCAAAGTCACTTCCTGTTTCCAGCTGTTTACAGTCACGTCTGAGAGAGGAGGAAAAACAACAGGATATGACCCTCGGTACAGTTGACATTTATTTATTTATTTATTTTATTTCACCTTTATTTAACCAGGTAAGCCAGTTGAGAACAAGTTCTCATTTACAACTGCGACCTGGCCAAGATAAAGCAAAGCAGTATGGTAAAAACAACTACAGAGTTACATATGGAATAAACAAAACGTACAGTCAAAAACACAATAGAAAATCTATATTCAGTGTGTGCAAATGTAGTAAGTTATGGAGGTAAGGCAATAAATAGGCCATAGTGCAAAATAATTACAATTATAATTTAGTATTAACATTGGAGTGATAGATGTGCAGAAGATGATGTGCAAATAGAGATACTGGGGTGCATATGAACACAATAAATAACAATATGGGGATGAGGTAGTTGGGTGGGCTAATTACAGATGGGCTGCAGTGATCGGTAAGCTGCTATGACAACTGATGCTTAAAGATAGTGAGGGAGATAAGTGTCTCCAGCTTCAGAGATTTTTGCAGTTCGTTCCAGTCATTTGCAGCAGAGAACTGGAAGGAATGGCGACCAAAGGAGGTGTTGGCTTTGGGGATGACCAGTGAGATATACCTGCTGGAACGCATACTACGGGTGGGTGTTGCTATGGTGACCAATGTGCTAAGATAAGGCCGTTATAACAAAGTTAAAACAATGTTTCAGGAGACTTACTCCGCTCTGGTTGTGTTTCAGTCTTGTAGAACACAGTATAGTTGATGACAACACTGCTACATTGGCTCTGAGGCACAGCAGTCCAGTTGACCTGAGCACTTTTGTCTTGAACATGTACATCAACGGAGGATATATTCCCTGGAGCTGAGTTGATAAAGAAAATATGATTTAGTAATCAATTTATTTGGGGACAGATACAATTAAAACGTTTAATAATTTGAATATATAAGAATCTATAAGAATATGAAGATACATAAGCATTACCCCAAAGGGGCAAAAGAAAGAGGGGAAAATGTGAACGATACCTCTTTCTATTGAGCAGATCTGAATGACTTTTCCCAGTCCTGTCTTGTCATCGTAGAGTGGAGTTACTGTGATGTTGTATAGTTTAAAAGGCTGCAGGCCTATGAGAGGGGAAAAAATAGCTTTTGAAAACATCCCAAAGTAGATTTCACCAATTGGTTACTGGGATAACAGGAGGAGTGGTGGTAATTTAATGTGGGATGTATACACACAATATTACCAGTTGATTTAATAATGTTTACATACTGTTTTACCCAATTTATATGTATATACTGTATTCTACTCATGGCTCATCATATATATATATAAAAACAATTGTATTGCTAGGTGTAATACCTGATTGTAGCTAGAAATGCAAGCATTTTGCTGCACCTGCGATAACATCTGCAAATCCAATCCACCCACCCATCCACCCATCCAATCCACCCACCCATCCACCCATCCAATCCACCCACCCACCCACCCATCCATCCATTCTTTAGAATCCAAGCTCACCAGTCAATGAGATGTGAGTGTCTTGGCTCTGTAGCCAGGTGTATGGATCTCCATCGGTGGTCCAGTCTATGATGTATCCATGGACAGAGAGGAGAGGAGGAACAGCCCAGCTGACCTGGATGTCACCGTCATGGGCTGAGGCCTGTAAGTATGGCAACTTACTTTGTCCAACGGCGGGTACATAGATTGACTGTTCAGAAAATGTGGTGTTACCACGATAGACAGCGAGAGTGACTCTGTACGCCTGCTGGTCCACAGTGATAGAAGCCTTATCCACAACGCTGTCCAAATGTATGTCAGGTATGTGCTTTTCATCAGCCATGTATGTCAGCCTGTATCCATCGATGGCCTTGCATGCAGGGGAGATGCCCTGTACAAAGAAGAAAAGACTAAGTTAGAAAATACATCACACCCGGTCAGAATAATTTGGTTTGAGATTTACTCATATTTTTTAGTAGGGTTGCAAAGGGCGGGTATATTACTGGTACCTTTCAATGTTTATCAATAAGCAACTAGAATTTTGGTGAAGTTAAAGTATGTTATGGAATTTATCACACGTGGATGATTGGCAGAATCTAACGCACACCCAGAGCTGATTAGTGAAGGTGCTGGAGGCAAAAGGCTAAACTAGAGAAACAGGAAAAAGTCTCGGCACACTTCCAGACAGATGCACATTTATTTGAATTATAGCTGAGCTTTCGGTCAACCTGATGAAGGTCGACTGACCGAAAGCTCAGCTACAATTAAATAAATGTGCATCTGACTGGAAGTGTGCCAAGACTTTTTCCTATTTCTCAAGGAATTTATCACATGATATCTAGTGGCCTTTTTGGGTACTTCAGATTATCACAGGTGTCTAATGATCTCTAGCCCTCTGTGTGGCCTTATCACATAAAATATATAAAATAATTAAAATATGATTTTTTTTAAATGGAATGACGAAGCTGTAAAACATTATCCTACATATAAACCATCCTTTGTTTACGTTATTTAAACACGTATTTATTGTAAATAAGAATTTGTTCTTAATTGACTTGCCTAGTTAAATAAAGGTTAAATAAATAAAATACAAAAATAGTATGTATTTGTTGTAAATGTTTTGGCGCCAAACTGGTGGCAATTGTGAAAAAAGTCAATAGTTGGAAGTGTTGCAGAGTTAACTGAAAATAATGCCAATGTTGATTAGATGCGTTTTTCATTAATTAGGCTATTTCCTCTTGAACCATATGGTCTATCCACTAGAAACTCATGGACAATGTATAAAAAATGAATACTATATATGAATACAGGTTTTCAAAAGTTATTCAAGTATAAATTACCAAAAAGGTACCATAGATTGCCATAGATTACCTGGTAAATTGGTGGTAGTTTTGCAACCCTAGTTTTGAGGATGGAAACTCTTGTTAGAGTTACACAGCTTTGAAAAGCTTTAGACCAAAGGTCTCCAACTGTGGTGCTGGGGAGGTACTGGGTGAGGAGGTTGTAGTTTCAACCCAGCACTAACATACCTGCTTCAAGGTTTCGATGACATTTTGATTTGTAGAATCAGATGTGTTAGTGGTGGACTGGAACAACAGTCCATGTACACTGTAGCTACCCAGAACCAGAGCTGGAGACCCTTGGTAGTGACTAACCAATACAGAACAAGAGAGTGGTATAATGTTGATTATGTAAAGTGCTATACATTCCTTCTCTAGCCTCCCTACCTTCCACATCAGGTGCACTGTTCTAGTCCCAGTGTCGTCTGGTGCATCCATCTTCCTCCACAGGTCCAACTGCACTGTGCTCACTGTTGACATAGAATAAATACAGTTTAGCCTAGTTATAATAACCACATGTTCCAATTGAACCTTTGATTTTTGAATTTAGGCCTCTTTCAAAAAGCATCACAATGTTACAAATCATTTTGTGATGTACTGTAGGAGAACGTGTAGTGAACATTCAATACTAAGACAAACTGAAACGTAGTATTCAATATTAAGGCTGAAACTGAAAGCATACTGTGGCTGACTAATGTGTTCCAAAAAAACATAATGAGTGATTAGTTCACAATGTCTCTCACCACAACCCATTTCACAAGTCCTGTGCTCCACCTAGACACAGACCACAGCTCTGTTTAAAACACTTTCAAAATGCATCCTTCCTATTATTACTCATCGAATGAGACAACTGGGATGGCGAAATTGTTTCAGCCACATTGCTTATCCCTATCAAACCGTGCCAGACGATAACGTGAGGAAGCTTACAGCAAAAAACAAAAAGATGATAACGTTTGATAAGGGTGCATGACAAACACACAGACCATTGCGTGCTATTCAATCAAAGTCTAACGCCTCATTCTTCAAGTACAGCAAATATGTGCATTCAAATTCATGTCTGCAATAACAAAATGTTAACAGTGAAAAACAAAAACAGACAGTAGAGACGTCATAGCATCTCAGAGTAAGAGTGCTGATCTAGGCCACATTTAGCCTTTTAGAGCATAATGAATAAGATTACATGGACAAGGGGGGACCTGATCCTAGATCAGTACTCTGAGATGTTTTATTAATACAGGCCCTGACTTATACCCATCACTTCAAACATGCATTCTGAAAATATATATATATTTTTTTACTTCTCCTGAAAACCTATACAGCGATTGTGATTTACTGGGGCTTTACGTTTTCTTACCGTTGAGAGAGGACAGAACTGTCACCTGCCTGCTCCATTCACTCCAAGGGGCCTTTTCTAAAGCACAGCGGACAGACACTGTGTGGTTGGTGCATGGCTCCACTTCTGCAGAAGTGACAGAGGCAGTCGTGGCCCCTGTGTTCATAGATGTATCCATTACATGCTGGACATTTACACAGAGAGAAGAAACAAAGATATGAGTGGCAAAAACAAACAGTCACGTTAACTTCGACTAGTCCGGGAAAATAGCACATTGCACCGAGCAACAAACAACACACAGACAACATAACATTTAATAAATGAGCGGTGTACCTTGCCATATTGGACTTGACAGTGTGTGACCTGGTCAGGATAGTCTGTGCCTGGATTTTCCCATTCAATCCTTAGACTAGCAGGGAGAGGAACCACCAGCACATTCGTTGGAGGGTCAATTTTCACTTGAAAAACAGGGTAAGTAATGTCAGGTTGGGTAAGTAATGTCAGGTTGGGTAAGTAATGTCAGGTTGGGTGAGTAATGTCAGGTTGGTGAGTAATGTCAGGTTGGGTGAGTAATGTCAGGTTGGGTGAGTAATGTCAGGTTGGGTAAGTATTGTTAGGTTGGGTAAGTAATGTCAGGTTGGGTAAGTATTGTCAGGTTGGGTAAGTAATGTCAGGTTGGGTAAGTAATGTCAGGTTGGGTAAGTATTGTCAGGTTGGGTAAGTAATGTCAGGTTGGGTAAGTATTGTCAGGTTGGGTAATTAATGTCAGGTTGGGTAAGTAATGTCAGGTTGGGTAAGTAATGTCAGGTTGGGTAAGTATTGTCAGGGTGGGTAAGTAATGTCAGGTTGGGTAAGTATTGTCAGGTTGGGTAAGTAATGTCAGGTTGGGTAAGTAATGTCAGGTTGGGTAAGTAATGTCAGGTTGGGTAAGTATTGTCAGGGTGGGTAAGTAATGTCAGGTTGGGTAAGTATTGTCAGGGTGGGTAAGTAATGTCAGGTTGGGTAAGTAATGTCAGGTTGGGTAAGTAATGTCAGGTTGGGTAAGTATTGTCAGGGTGGGTAAGTAATGTCAGGTTGGGTAAGTATTGTCAGGTTGGGTAAGTAATGTCAGGTTGGGTAAGTAATGTCAGGTTGGGTAAGTAATGTCAGGTTGGGTAAGTAATGTCAGAACTCAATTACACAAACAATGCAATAGATAAAGAAATACTGGTGTAAGGACATTGAGCTTTAAGATGGACAGCAATCCAATTATCCACTGGTATGTCTGTCATTTCATTTGCTTTGAATGGTGGACACACACAACTTATATATAACATTATTTGATTGCAAACTGCTCCAGAGAGTCAAAGCTTTGCGTTCTGATTACATACCTGTATCCCAGGGATACAGTTCCAGTGTGTCGGAGATTGTCTCCCAAACTGTGCTTTTAGCTCGCACAGTGATGTAATTTAGCTTTGAAAGTATCGGCAGGCTATTAAAAGTGCATGACGTGCTTCCAGAACTACAATGATCACACTTCCATTCGTCTTGTCTTATTTCCCTACACAAAAAGAGAAGTGAAAACAGAAAGCACTTTTACCAACAATAGGGTTTTAAGAAAAATAAGTGTTAAGTAAATAGATATGTAAAAAATAAAAGCAGTAGGTCTTTGAGTCAGAACTCACCATTCCCTATAAACGGTATATGTTATTTTCGATGTGGGTTTGATCTTGTGCTCCCAGTGACATGTAAAATGTTTTGAGATATACGTGACACATGATATGTTTCTGGGTTTCCCTGTTGAAAAAAAATGTAAGGACATGATTTATTCTCACGGTAAGATTCATTCCCCAGATTCCATGATAATAACGTTGATTTACTGAAGGTAACGCACAAAGACAATGTAAGTAGGTACGTACGGTATGTCTGTATGATGGTACCACCCAAGACTTGCTTAGTTGAATGGCTGTGACATTGTACTATTGCTTTTGGAAGGGATACATTGTAGATTGTCACCGCAGCAACGGAGGAGTTAGTTTCATAGAGGCTCTCGTCTATGCTCTTGTTGTTTATCGTCCAATAGATTTTGCCGTGGCTGTCTGAGATTCTCTCGTTGCATGTCTTCTTAAACATAATCTTAATGTCGGAGCCAAATTCAATGTATGGGTCTTTTGGGATAACTTCACATCTAGCTCCATATTGTCCTGTTGGTAACAAAAGAATGTGAAACTTTGGAACAAACCATGGCAAAGAACTTGAGAGATGACATCTCTGCACTGACAGTACAAAAGCCACCCCTGCACTAAGACCAACATTCAACACAGAAAAGTACATAGAGTGAACAATGACCCAACTCACAACCTTCTAACCACTCAATAGAAAATGACTATACAATCTGTCCTTAAAGGGGCAATCTGCAATTCAAACAATAAAGTGGCACCCCACCGCTGTTCTGGTAAACAGCTGAGGGATGGGGCTGGAGAAATGTAACCACTCAAATTCAGACAGAGCTATGGATGTAGGGACTGACCATCCACGAAATTAAAATTATAGTATTGACCATGTTGAGGCTACATAGTGTTATTACAATTGCATTGTTTACAAACATTGGAGTGGAACAATCATTTGGGTTCTGATGTGGTACGACACTTGAACTAAGCTTATACACAGCGAACAAAACATAAGGAACACCTTCCTAATATGGAGTCCCTTTTGCCCTCAGAACAGCCTCAATTCGTCAGGGCATGAACTACAAGGTGTCAAGTGTGGCACAGGGATGCTGGCCCATGTTGACGTCAATACATCCCAGTTGTGTCAAGTTGGCTGGATGTCCATTGGGTGGTGGACCATTCTTGATACACTCGGGAAACGGTTGAGCTTGAAAAACTCAGCAGTGTTGCAGTTCTTGACACAAACTGGTGCGCCTGGCACCTACTACCATACCCAATTCAAAAGACACAAATCTCTTATCTTGCCCATTCACCTTCTGAATGGCACACATTCACGTCTCAAGGCTTTAAAATCCTTCTTTAACCCATCTCCTCCCCTTTGTCGACACTGATTGAAGTGGATTTTGCAGGTGTCATCAATAAGGGATAATAGCCTTCGCCTGGTCAGTCTATCATGGAAAGCGCATGTTCCTAGTTATTACACTCAGTGTATACAAGTCATATTCAATGGGTATATCAATTTGAAAGTCAAAAATTGAAGTTGCAATCAGATTTCCCCTTTAATGCCGTATTATCAAATAGGAACTCACCTTCAGAAATTACTGGGAGCAAAAGGAAGATTGACAGGACTAGTATTGCCATCCTTCTCGGACCCTTGGCACAGAAAATAATGGCATGTCACGTCTTTCAAGTTGTGCAACAATTAGTGTAATTCCCTCTGCAGTTAGTGGATAAACAATTTCACTACATCTAAACCACGCCATATATATTTACACATACATATTTACGAAAGAACGGTTTCATCCAACAGCACAAATGTTAATGCCGCGTTCACAACTACGAACTCGGAAAAATACGAGGTCAAATCATAACGTCGGCAGTCTTCAGGTCGCTCTAGAAAGAGGCGACTGTTCAAATCGATTTTTTCCCCATTGGAGCACGTTTTTTTCCTGAGTCCCCAGTTGTTTGAACGCACCGATGTCGAAGATTTCCGAGTTCCCAGTTGTTTTAAAGGCAGCATAAACTATAGAAAATATCAAAACAGGTCAAGTTAAAAAGTTTAAATGAAAAAAATTCTGTACTACATTATAAACCTTTATCATACCTTCATTCTCAATGTCCTGTGGAAAGTTGGTAGTCTTGCCTTTCTTCAATTCACAACCCCAATGAACAGTGACTGGGTGAGTGTATGTGTAGACCATTGCATAACGTAACCGCAGGTTTACTGACAGGAAATCAAGAAACAGGATGAACGCTAGATATTACAAGTGAAACTTAACTCACAGCTCTAATCGCCAAAAGCTCAGACACTCAAATTAAACAAGCCAGACAAATTATCCAAGACATTCTTTACTTTCAATAAAATGACTTTATCCATATTTCAAACGTCTACATGAATTAAACAAACATCAAGTAAATCAAATGTATTTACTAATTTCGTCTGGCACAAAATGCCATTAATCTTTCTACAAACGTAAGCACTCTTGTACATCGAGGTTACAATAAGCGATCCGAAACATGGGTCACCTCAGATTGGTTAACAGAACCCCAGTTAGGTCCAACTGCAGAATCCTTACTGAAATTCAACGCTTTACAGGTATTATCTGGGGACAGACAAGCATTACTAGATCGTTTTTAGTTCAACACACTAACCAGGGTGTAAATGCAACATTTTGAGGGAGGCAAAACATTTGTGTGAAAGAGGAAAATATATGTGCAAGTGACGCTTCGCAATTCAAACCACAAGAGCCAGTAGCACTAGTAATAACTAGAACATTTGAGAAGCTTCATCTCAAGCCCACAGATTTGAACCCGTGGTTGACAGTAATAGGATCTCCCCTATCCAGGACTACCAGCATGCACATTTCCGGAAATATCAAGCGGAGTGCAAAATTATTATTTTCTTTAAACAATATAATAAAACACTCAAACAAAATTTAAATTGAACCAAAAATGACAGTTTGAAAACACACAAAACAAAAAAACAAAAACAAAAAAATTACAGAGGTGCATTATCACTCCCACTCATCGTCATCTAAGCCACCGCTGGGGGGAGCAGCTGGTTGACTCGCCCTGTCGCTCTGGAAAGATCCCCCCTGAGGTCAAGAGAGGAACCACGTGTCAACAACGACAACACTAAACATGTAGCCACTAAAACAGTGTTCAATGGGAAATAACAGCGCTAGACCGGATCCATACCTTCCTGCTATCAGTGGAGGCAAAGGTTCTCCCACCTGGGTTGAACCCTGTAGTGCCATGAGCACTGAAGGCCGCTTCCTCCAGCCATTTGGGCACCTCCTGCTGGGCCTGTGAAAAGTAATTGCAGTGAGAATACATTTGTATTTTAGTTCCAAGTCTGCTTTTGACTAGCTAGCAGGCCTTAAAGCTGGAATCATTAATGGTGAAACTGCCACGTCCGTTTGGGATATTACAAAGTAACTGCAAACACCTTTTTCCCTCTCAGACAATAGAACAGCAGAATATGTACTTAATTATTATATATATTTTTTAAACACTGCTTGACACACATATGTTTCATCCACAAAACAAAAACAATAACAAAGGTGTTGTGACGGACAGTGGGGCTGATCCATCTGTAAAGGCTGCTTTGACTGGAGCAGATTGAAATCACTTACCCCAGACAGGACTTTGACCAGGGAGCGTGCCAGGTTGCCGTCGGCCTCCGGGTCAAAGAAACACACAGCTCTCCCGGTGTTCCCACAGCGGCCTGTTCTCCCGATGCGGTGGACGTACTCGTCAATGTTGTTGGGGAGGTCAAAGTTGACTACGTGTTGGACATCCTTGATGTCCAGTCCGCGGGCAGCAACAGAGGTGGCCACCAGGACAGGACACTTTCCTGAGCGGAAGTCGCCGAGCGCCTGTTCTCGCTCCCTCTGCTCACGGTCACTGACAAAACAGGAAACACCAAATGACACGTCATACAGCTGGACAACGACTAACAAGACATCTGAGGCCCAACTGGCAATGACTATGGGGTAAATCACTTGAAGACAGTTCCTTACCCGTGAATACTAGTAGTATTAACCTTCTCCTGACACAGGAATGTTGCGATAAAGTCAGCCTGCCTCTTGGTTTCTACAAAGACCATTGTGCGTTCAGACCCTGTGAATGCAGAATATGCCCTTCAACATGAAAATATAATTTGGATGCACTGAATAGTGGTTTAAGTGTTAGCATGCGAGGTGCCAACGCTCATATAGCAAAGTACTGATGGTACCTGTAGTCTTGAGGACCTCTAGTAGTTGGTCTCTTTTGGAGAACTTGGTCACCTGAACCACAACCTGCTCCACATCACTGCAGGCTCCGCCCACCACGCCCACAGCAAGGAACAGATAGTCCTTCTTCAGGAAGTCCGCAGCCAGTCTTAAAACCACAGGACAACACGGCATCATATAAACATACAACAACCATTTAGAATCGTGCCATGACTGGTTCTACTGAATTATCCTTTACATGGAAATTCTGTACAAAGCTGCGCAAAAGTAAAAAGCATAGTGGGGGAAAAAAGTATTTAGTCAGCCACCAATTGTGCAAGTTCTCCCACTTAAAAAGATGAGAGAG
The DNA here is from genome assembly GCF_020615455.1 of Coregonus clupeaformis. NCBI lineage: Eukaryota > Metazoa > Chordata > Actinopteri > Salmoniformes > Salmonidae > Coregonus > Coregonus clupeaformis. The sequence goes on from NC_059206.1 coordinate 14,761,892, forward strand.
GCCTGTAATTTATATCATAGGTACACGTCAACTATGACAGACAAAATGAGAAAAAAATCCAGAAAATCACATTGTAGGATTTTTAATGAATTTATTTGCAAATTATGGTGGAAAATAAGTATTTGGTCACCTACAAACAAGCAAGATTTCTGGCTCTCACAGACCTGTAACTTCTTCTTTAAGAGGCTCCTCTGTCCTCCACTCGTTACCTGTATTAATGGCACCTGTTTGAACTTGTTATCAGTATAAAAGACACCTGTCCACAACCTCAAACAGTCACACTCCAAACTCCACTATGGCCAAGACCAAAGAGCTGTCAAAGGACACCAGAAACAAAGTTGTAGACCTGCACCAGGCTGGGAAGACTGAATCTGCAATAGGTAAGCAGCTTGGTTTGAAGAAATCAACTGTGGGAGCAATTATTAGGAAATGGAAGACATACAAGACCACTGATAATCTCCCTCGATCTGGGGCTCCACGCAAGATCTCACCCCGTGGGGTCAAAATGATCACAAGAACGGTGAGCAAAAATCCCAGAACCACACGGGGGGACCTAGTGAATGACCTGCAGAGAGCTGGGACCAAAGTAACAAAGCCTACCATCAGTAACACACTACGCCGCCAGGGACTCAAATCCTGCAGTGCAAGACGTGTCCCCCTGCTTAAGCCAGTACATGTCCAGGCCAGTCTGAAGTTTGCTAGAGTGCATTTGGATGATCCAGAAGAGGATTGGAAGAATGTCATATGGTCAGATGAAACCAAAATAGAACTTTTTGGTAAAAACTCAACGTTGTGTTTGGAGGACAAAGAATGGTGAGTTGCATCCAAAGAACACCATACCTACTGTCAGGGGCGGTGTGTTCAATAGGGCGATATGGGCGACGCACTGCCAAACGGGAAAAGGAAGGGATTTTTTTCCTAATCAATTATATCACGGCAACAGTAGTTATCAGTGTTGTAATCTAGACGTCTGATCTGCCACAGTGCCACTAAATGTCCAATCAGGCTAAAGTCGTGCTTCAAATGGCCCCCCCCCCCCTTTGGGGCGATTTCAGTCAGGTTGAAAATCGCCCAGAAGTCTGTCATAGACTCCCATGTAAAATCTATTTTTTTCAAATATCAGAGCTTTCAATACAATCTCTATGGGTTTCTGAGGGCTTGCACTTACGCTTTCGTCATACGTAACATAACCATGAACGTAACTAAGAAAAGAGCGGGTAGCCTCATCAATCAATTCACGTACTACTATCAAGATGGCTATAGCGTTCAGTGCAACTCGATTGTCTCTTTGAAATAAGTTACTTTTTGTCGGCAAACAAATGAAGATAAATTGGCAACGAAACAATTAGGACCTCCCAGACCAAATTTAATAATTCAACAGGTTTCTACTAAAGGGGGGAAGTCCTACACCCGAGGATTTTCCAAAAATTGGTACGAACGAAAAACCTGGCTAGCAGGCTGCGATGTAGCTAATGCAGTCTTCTGCTACCCCCTGCTTACTCTTTCACCCTGAAGGCGGCGCGGCAGACAGCACCGCTTGGACAGCGACTGGTGTGTAACGGACATGCACCATCTTTCAGGAAAGATTAAGAAACATGAGCTGTCAAAGACCCACATGGATAGCTGTTTGAGATTGTCTGCTTTGGGGAGAGTGAACATTCCCACTCAACTGGATGAGGGATACAGGCTAGCTGTCCGCCGCCACAACGATGAGGTTAGTGTTGATAATCACAAGTTTACTGGAGAACTGAAACTGACAAGGCTGACAAGATAGGACCCTTTTGTCCATTGTTATTGGATAGGAACAGAACTTATAACCAGCTCCTGACCTAAATAGATCTTAGCACAACATTTTACTCAACATATCATATTCCATATTCACTATAACAAATATATTTACTACGACATTAGCAAGAACCGCCACATCCGCCACATTTTGCGGAGTGTTTGAGTTAGCTTTGCGAGGCAAAGATGAAACTGAGGGCTCCACCAACCCTGGTAAGCCAACACTTTTGAGATCAGTCAATAAATGCTTCTGGTATTGACTTATATGCTGCCCCTGTCTTCATGTTGTTGCTGGACATATCTTTTTTAAAATGTGTGTAGGTCACCTAAATCATCAGAAAAATTGCCCCCCCTGAGAATTTTTTCAGGAGCCGCCACTGCCTACTGTGAAGCATGGGGGTGGAAACATCATGCTTTGGGGCTGTTTTTCTGCAAAGGGACCAGGACGACTGATCCGTGTAAAGGAAAGAATGAATGGGGCCATGTATCGTGAGATTTTGAGTGAAAACCTCCTTCCATCAGCAAGGGCATTGAAGATGAAACGTGGCTGGGTCTTTCAGCATGACAATGATCCCAAACACACCGCCCGGGAAACGAAGGAGTGGCTTCGTAAGAAGCATTTCAAGGTCCTGGAGTGGTCTAGCCAGTCTCCAGATCTCAACCTCAGAAAATCTTTGGAGGGAGTTGAAAGTCCGTGTTGCCCAGCGACAGCCCCAAAACATCACTGCTCTAGAGGAGATCTGCATGGAGGAATGGGCCAAAATACCAGCAACAGTGTGTGAAAACCTTGTGAAGACTTACAGAAAACGTTTGACCTGTGTCATTGCCAACAAAGGGTATATAACAAAGTATTGGGAAACTTTTGTTATTGACCAAATACTTATTTTCCACCATAATTTGCAAATAAATTCATAAAAAATGTGATTTTCTGGAGAAAAAAATTCTCATTTGTCTGTCATAGTTGACGTGTACCTATGATGAAAATTACAGGCCTCATCTTTTTAAGTGGGAGAACTTGCACAATTGGTGGCTGACTAAATACTTTTTCCCCCCACTGTATGTAAAAAAAACAATACATCCGCTAGAAACCTTGAAATATTTCAAAGTTCATTTAAAATCATGGTTTATCTCAGTTATCTGGGAGACAGACTTTTGGATGTCCTCGGGGTAGGTGGCGCTGAACATGAGGGTCTGGCGGTTCTCTTTAGCTGGCATGCCTGGGGACCCCACCAGCTTGCGCATCGCAGGCTCAAAGCCCATGTCCAGCATCCTGTCAGCCTCGTCCAGCACCAGGTAACGCAGCTTGCTCAAGCCAATCTGGGGAAGTAGACAGAAGAGGCTAAAATGGACTAGGTTAACTGATGGTTTCAACTGGCTGCTGACTACTCAAGGATTGATTCAAATATGCATTTGTTATCGAAGCACTGATTCATTACCTTTCCTCTTCCAATAATGTCCATCAGTCTTCCTGGAGTCCCACACAGCACATTGCAGCCCTTCAGTACCTCACGAATGGTGTGACCGGTGCTTATGCCTCCGTAAACCACCACTGGACGCACACAAGTTCTACAAAAGACAGCGGAATAAAGTCTGCAGAATCAGAATACTACTGTCCATTGGATTTATTTGCTAACATTCCAATCTTGAAAGATTTTACCTGAACTTTTGCCATAAGAACTAAATGATATTTAGCTCCATTTCCACTATTACTTTTGAAAAGCGCAGGTGGTGAGAAAGGGTTTAACATACAGTGGCTTGCAAAAGTATTCACACCCCTTGGCATTTTTCATATTTTGTTGCCTTACAACCTGGAATTAAAATGGATTTTTTGGGGGGTTTGTATCATTTCATTTACACAATATGCTTACCACTTTGAAGTTGCAAAGTAAAAAAAATTATGCACGCTCAAGCTCAGTTTTTTTGTCTTTACACAGAACTTGAGCGTGCATAACTATTCACCCCCCTAAAGTCAAAACTTTGTAGAGCCACCTTTTGACTAGGACATTCCAATACAATTAAATGTTTCCCCTTATGCCACTCAAGTGTTGCTTTAGCAGTATGCTTAGGGTCATTGTCCTGCTGGAAGTTGAACCTCCGTCCCAGTCTCAAATCTCTGGAAGACTGAAACAGGTTTCCCTCAAGAATTTCCCTGTATTCAGCGCCAACTACATCATTCCTTCAATTCTGACTAGTTTCCCAGTCCCTGCCGATGAAAAACATCCCCACAGCATGATGCTGCCACCACCATGCTTCACAGTGGGGATGGTGTTCTCGGGGTGATGAGGTGTTGGATTTGCGCAAGACATATCGCTTTCCTTGATGGCCAAAAAGCTCAATTTTAGTCTCATCTGACCAGAGTACCTTCTTCCATGTTTGGGTAGTCTCCCACATGCCTTTTGGCGAACACCAAACGTGTTTGCTTATTTTTTTCTTTAAGCAATGGCTTTTTTCTGGCCACTCTTCCATAAAGCCCAGCTCTGTGGAGTGTACGGCTTAAAGTGGTCCTATGAACAGATACTCCAATCTCTGCTGTGGAGCTTTGCAGCTCCTTCAGGGTTATCTTTGGTCTCTTTGTTGCCTCTAATTAATGCCCTCCTTGCCTGGTCCGTGAGTTTTGGTGGGCGGCCCTCTCTTGGCAGGTTTGTTGTTGTGCCATTTTCTTTCCATTTTTTAATAATGGATTTAATGGTGCTCCGTGGGATGTTCAATGTTTCAGATCTTTTTTTTTTTATAACCCAACCCTGATCTGTACTTCTCCACAACTTTGTCCCTGACCTGTTTGCAGAGCTCCTTGGTCTTCATTGTGTCGCTTGCTTGGTGATGCCCCTTGCTTAGTGGTGTTGCAGACTCTGGGGCCTTTCAGAACAGATATCTATCTCTCTACCACACACACTGAGATCATGTGACACTTAATTGCACACAGGTGGACTTTAACTAATTGTGACATCTGAAGGTAACCGGTTGCACCTGATCTTATTAAGGGGCTTCATAGCAAAGGGGGTGAATACATATGCACGCACCACTTTTCCGTTATTTTTTAAAACAAGTTATTTTTTTCATTTCTCCAATTGACTATTTTGTGTATGTCCATTTCATGGAATCCAATAAAAATCCATTTAAATTAGAGGTTGTAATGCAACAAAATAGGGAAAAACGCTAAGGCAGATGAATACTTTTTGCAAGGCACTGTACTCCCTTTGAAATATGCAGTGAACATAACTGCATACCCGTGGGCAAACTTCCTGGCTTCCATGTAGATCTGGTTGATGAGTTCCCTGGTTGGGGCCACTATGATAACCTCTGGCTCCTGCACTTCGCTGAACCGACTAGCTGCCACGCCGTCTGCCATCAGCTGCTGCAGGATGGGTAGCAGGAACGCAGCCTGGGGGGGGCAAAGTTACAATACTTATTCTACCCACAGGCTTACACACGCTAGCCAACACAAGTGCTATAGATTTATACCCGAGTATGTTAACCCGGTTGACCAAGAGTAAATATGACCAGCGCGCCATTTCACATGCTAGTGTTTGACCCACTACATTCAGCTAGTACACATTCACAAAGAAAAGTGGGATTAAGACTGCTTGCTAAATAGGACGTTTTACTTAAGGTTTTCAGTTCTACAGGGGCAACTCACTGTTTTCCCAGATCCAGTCTGGGCGCAGGCCATGAGGTCCCGGCCAGCGGAGATGATGGGGATGCCATGCTTCTGTACTGGGGTGGGCTTCTTATAGCCAGACTTAATGACGTTCCTGTTCAGAGATTCACACAGGGCAGCCTCTTCAAAAGCCTAAGAGGAAAACCGGTTGTTACAGTCTCAAAATCACAGCAACGTTGCCATCACTAGCAGCTCATTTAACAATACAACAACCAGTATACGCCAATTATCCATCCATTGCTTTAAAACTTTTTTTTTTAATGACAATCCAGCATTTAAGGTGCAAGTGCAGCTCTGGGGCCATCCCCCGACCTCATACCATTTTCCTTGTTCTTTCTAATGATGCAACCGATTGGAGGGTTGAATGATGTGTGAAATATTGGGGAAGCCTATTCAGTCATGAATGTAAGGAGATGAGCACTTTAAGGCCACAGGCCTCCAGTAAGGCACTCACCATGATTGCCTTTGGCGGATTGCTGCCGCTGACGTCGACCAGGATGTCATCGTACTTGTCAAAGTTGATGCCCGACTCATAATGGGCAAAAATGGACGACTCCTCCTCACAGAGGGCTTCAGGCACGTAGGTCACCTTTGGGGGACCTGGTGGGAGAGTGAGGTTAAACGAGCGCGATCACATTAAGCATTGAATAAATGTACAGGCAACTTTCTGCAACTGAATGTTAAAGGGCAGAGAAGCAGCCTTCTTGTCAATATTGAAAGGAGACCCAAGTAATTGTAGCGCCACCATTTAATACATGCAACAAAAACAATAGTATGCAATGGTTCCCTTTAAATATTGTTTGGAACAACATTGAACAGTTTTAGGTTTTATAAGTTGAATGTAAGGGATACATCAGGGTTCCCCAAATGGCGGCCTGCAGGCCAGGTTTTATCCCCCCCCCCAGTTCTGATAAAAAAATATAAAAATAAAAGTTAATTGTTGGACACGACGCAGTAAAAGAACACCAGGTAATCGGTTCCCAAGTATTCCTACGCATAATAGAGACGACGTGGTCGTATACAAATGTAAGCAAGATTTGAAATGATTATGTTTTAGTCAAACATCTGTTTGGGCTTCTTGCGGTCAATTTGCAGTCTACAAATGTGTAATTACGTTCTGGACACCTGACCAGCCACTCAGATTTGTTTTATTTTTTATAAATCTAGTTGATCACTGGTATACATTGTCCAACGAAATGCTTCCTTGCATAACATACAAACCTGGATTTTCACCATCTTCACCACCCTCCCCAGCCATGGTTGAACCTAAAATAGGTGGAAATACCACATAAACAGACATTTTGAAATGCAAACGCATTCAACATCAGGTCAAGGAAATTATTAAGTAAGAAATGAAAAACATGGAACCTTTAGAGAATACTTCCTCATCTCGTCCACGATAACCTGGAATGATAGGACATGGGAAGTTTCACAATAAGGCTTGCTGTGACAGCAGTATCTCAATCTCTTAAACATAAGGCCAATTACTAGGGCTCTATATAATCTGCGATGCAAAGAACACTGATTGAATCACAATCCAGGCAAAACAGACATCAACAATATAAAACAAACTATTGAACTTAGTAGGGAATTAACTATAATGGACAAAAATAAACATGTAAAGTGTTGGTCCCATGTTTCATGAGCTGAAATAAATCAGAAATGTTCCATATGCACAAAAAGCTTATTTCAAATTTTTTGCACAAATTTGTTTACATCCCTTTTAGTGAGCATTTCTCCTTGAGATAATCCGTCCACCTGACAGGTGTGGCATATCAACAGGCTGATTAAACAGCATGATCATTACACAGGCGCACATTGTGCTGGGGACAATAAAAGGCCACTAAAATGTGCAATTTTGTCACAACACAATGCCACAGTTGTCTGAAGTTGAGTGAGCGTGCAATTGGCATGCGGACTGCATGAATGTCCGCCAGAGCTGTTGCCAGAAAATTTAATATTAATTTCTCTACCATACGCAGCCTCTATCATTAAGAGAATTTGGCATTACGTCCAACCGGCCTCACAACCGTAGACTAAGTGTAACCACGCCAGCCCAGGACCGCCACATCAGTCTTCACCTGTGGGATCGTCTGAGACCAGCCACCCGGACAGTCTGATGAAACCGAGGAGTATTTTTGTCTGTAATAAAGCCCTTGAGGGGAAAAACTCATTCTGATTGGCTGGGCCTGGCACCCAAGGCCACACCCCTGGCCAGTCATGTGAAATCCATAGATTTGGGCCAAATGAATTTATTTAAATTGACTAATTTCCGTATGAACTGTAACTCAGTCAAATAATTTCATGTTGCATTATATTTTTGTTCAGCATAAACGTATAGAAACTTAATTTGCTAAAGTTAATCATAAGACATTAACAGAATGCGTCAGTGATTCGTATTTCCTGCAACTCTTAAGAGGCAACAAGAATTCCCTGTCTGTGTGCGGTGCGCGCGTCTATCACCGTGTAGCCATTAGTGATGCTAATGAAAAGTCTTCTGGTAGACGGAAAGGCTTTCTTTCCCAAAAACCTTCTAAATTAAATGTTAACTACAAAGTAGCCTATGCTTACCTGACATAATATGATTTTAATCAATCCAGTGAGTATCGGTTTTGCAAACTGTGCTACATAAACAGTGCCTCTTGCTAGGTGCACACTGGAATTATAAGGGTAATTATACCCAAAAATAAAATGTCTAATTTGTCCTAGACCTCAAAAGTAGTCTCCTGGAGTGGTTTAGGCATTATGGACTTAAACATCCAATGTAGTAGTTTGTTAAAATTGATTGAGAGTGAAAACCTGAAAAATAGAGAAACTGAAACCTGGAAAAACAGAATTTGGGAAAAATACGATTTTACAGGGCCCTAAATCACCTCCTCCGCCAAATCCTCCTCTTCCGCCTTCATCACCACCACCTGAAACAAGCCATAGTTAGCGACAACTTTCCCTAGAGCATTTCAACAGATATGAAGCATGAGGAAAACACAGACATGCCAACCTTGAATAATTTTTATGGCAAACCCGGCCCACACTACAGTGCGCATACAAACACCCACACTGCTCAAATCAAAGGCAAATTGACTTTTTTTTTTGCGTAATGGCAGAACACTGCCTCAGTAGGAATGGGTACTTGGCTTCTCTTCAGTAGCTAACTAGAAACAAGTTTAAATGTACAAATCAGGGCTCTCTAGAATTTTCTGACAAGGTGGTGCTGATGTAAGCATAAGGTTGGAGGTCATTCCGGAGGATGTCAGTCATGTTCTCCCTCAGGAAGTTGAAGCAGTTTTATTTATTTTTAAACCTGCAGCTGCCATTTCCTGAAACCTAGTCTTAAATAATATCAAAACGTAGCCAACACAGAAGTCTTGTTTGATCCTAAATGAAATTGAGGTGGTCAAACATCTACAATGTACCAACTAGAAGCCCATTTTTGTACATTTTATGGTAGTTTTTCACACCAGCATACTTTGACCTCAAATTGCATGCATGGTACGCAAAACGCGTACAGGTTGGCAGATCTGAAAATATTTTAGGGTTGCCATAACCTTCACATATAAACCAGGCATCTTTGAATGATACTCATCACTGGTACAAGACCAAGGATAGATTTCAAAATCAGTATTTGAGGGAATATTTTAGAATTTCCTCAAGTGATGTGCAGATTTACCTGATCGGAAGCCTCCCCTGCCACCTCTGCCACCTCCAAACCCTGAAAAGCGAGGACTTCAGTAAAAAAAAAGCCATAAAACCGCATGATAGATTTCATTAGCTCACCACTTCAAATTTGAGAAAGAACAGTGTAAACCATCATACACAAAAATGTTAACCTCCATATTTACATTTGTCATTTAGTACACTTATCCAGAGAGACTTCAAATCAAATGTTATTCGTCACATTCGCCGAATACAACAGGTGTAGACCTTACAGTGAAATGCTTACTTACAAGCCCTTAATAATGCAGTTCAAGAAATAGTTAAGAAAATATTTACTAAACTAAAATGAAAAATAAAAAGTAACAATAAAGAGGCTATATACAGGGGGTACCGGTACCAAGTCAATGTGCGGGGTACAGGTTAGTCGAGGTAATTTGTACATGTAGGTAGGGGTAAAGTGACTACGTATAGACACTTACAGGAGCAATTAGGGTTAAGTGCCTTGCTCAAGGGTACATAGATTTTTCACCTAGTCGGCTCAGGGATTTGAACGCGCAACCCTTTATTGGCCCAACGCTCTTAACCGCTAGTCTACCTGACACCCTTTTTATCACTACTATTGGACAAGAGCATGGTCAACAAGATATTTAAAGGTGAAAAGACATCCAGAAACTATTGGAAGGACAATGAGAATTTAAACTGAGCCAACCATCTAGAATGATTAAATTATTGCATGTAGAGAATATCAAAACCAACGTACCACCATCATTGCCATCATCCCCTGTAAAAAGTCAAAACGGTTTATTTCACAAAACACACGTGCAAACCATTATGTCCAATAGCTAGATGGATAAGACTATATACAAGAAACACTTAAAAATCAGGGCATAATGTTTATTAAGATTCTGCTCATCAATAGAAATGACAGTGTGGGGCACGAGGACTAGAGGATAAGAATAGTTTCTAAATGAAGTGTTACAGTACCGTTTCGGAAGCCTCCTCCCCTTGATCCTCTGCCGCCCCCTGTTGAGACAGCAATGTGATGCATTTAGGGAGCAGAAATCACAATTAAGAGTTAAGCAATTACCCAAATTGTTCCAGAAAGTTAATGACCCAGAAAATAATTTTTCCCAATCTGTTTATTTCAGAAAGAACCACAAGTCGCACCTCTGCCTCTTCCCCTGAAGCCTCCTTCACCAGTGTTCCAGGAGCTGCCTTTATCTGAACAGAACACTACCAATTCAGAGAGCATCAATATTCATACAATTGGAGGCATGAATTAATAACAAAGTCATGGCGAAGATGTTTGAAGACCCTGAAAATGACAGCATCACCAGCATAATACATTTTGGAACTGTGAAATTGATAAAATACCTTGCACAGTATAATGCCTCCATTCTGTTTTAGTGCCATCCCCATGACAGTAAATATTCTGAGCAATGCATTTTGGGATATAATGAACAGATAGCAGTGCGAAGTGTGAATTTGCTCAACTGCAGTCTTCCACTACAGTATAAGGTAGCAAGTCAGTCACCTACCTTCATTCCCATTCTCATCAGCTCCTGTTGAGGACAGAGGGCAATATACATTCAAAAAAAAAGTGTATTTTATTTTTTTAAAATTATTTCCAAGACTCCCTAGGAAATACTCCATTTTACACAGCAACTTTCAGAAGAATAACATCAAATAAAATGTACATGAAATAATTCTGAGACTATGCACCTGAAGAGAAACTATTGAAGCCTCCACCCCCTCCCCTTGACCCTCTGCCTGTAAGAAAACATTACAAGAATTTTAAATCAGTACAGTGAGAACTCAGACCAGTGCAATGCCCTCCCGCCAGTAAGAACCAAGATAAAAAAATTGATTTTAAAGAACTTGCCTCTGCCCCCACCAAAGCCGCCACCTCCACTGTTCCAGGAGCTGACTTTATTATCTGAAGAGATCAGAAATCTAATTAACAATGTTTCAACTCTTGCATGTTACAACTCTTGCATGTTACCTTATGGATATAAAGGCACTATCCTACCAGTCGATCTCCCAAAACTGGAACTTTGGCCAACACTGGTCCACGAACTCATTCCACTTGCTACAAAAACACATTAAATCTCAGCCATTAATAAGTAGTTACTCATCCAGTGATTATTTAGTTTAACGCCTTTACCAACAACACCCGCGAAAAAGCAAGTTGCATCTGACTGACAGGATGTTACCTGGCTATTACAGAAAGCAAAACTTGTATCCATTTAGCAAAGGGAATCCAGCTAGTGCACACACAAAGTACATGAACCTACCATTACTTGTGGTTGTCGTACCCTGCAAAGTTAAAAACAAAATATATATATTTCATGTTCCATTCACATACGCTTCTGTACACCTATATTTAAATATTACACATTTCACACCAGGTAGTGACAATTTAAGCATTAGTTCACAAATGACTCCCCTAATATGTAAATAATAACAGCTCAAATTACTGATTTAGAGTAATTTACCTCATCCCAGTCATCCATGATCTACAAATGTGGTTCTGAAATCAAAAAATGACAAATGTCAATTAACTACACCTGGGTATCTATTACCTAGCTTGTTACATTTTAGGGTGCGTTCGTATTTCACTGCACTCTCGTCTGTGTGCCACAACACATAACTAATGAATTTATGAACAGGCAACACCGTTGAATATGACCAGTGTCAAAAAACGTTATTAAATAGTTGCCAGCAGCACAATTACAGTAACCAACGCTCTAGATAACATGTAAACAGCCTAACTAGTTATACTAGAGAGGTAAAATTGTCAGAGGGAGGTGTTCTCTCATTTGTGTCTGGAAGTAGTTAGCAAGCTAGTTAACTTTAGCATGGGTGCTTGATTTTCGTTATTGAGGTCAGAAAGTTCAAATCAACCTTACCCCTAGTCCAGCGCGTCCAGTGTGCACTCTGAACGCTCCGCTCTGAATTTACCAACGCCCAGAGCGCACTCTGGCACGCCGGAGTGAATTTACGAACACACCTTTAGTAGTCAATGTTACAAAAAACTTCTACCAGGTTCTCTAGTTAGCTAGCTCTACTAGTGCATTTTACATCTAAACAAGTGACCACTGACTACCTAGCTACTGTACTTGATGTTGGCAAAGTAAAATCATGTCACAGAATGACATTGCAATAAATAATTACTGCTAGTTAGTTAGGTTTAGTTACACAGCCACCAACAAGTACTTATTTTCTCCAATACTGTACAATGAATGTAATAACGAACCTTGGAAGAAAACGTTAGTCATGAATAGCTAGTGATCTCAGTAAATCAGCTGCCATCTAGGCCAGTGCTAGGTGGTTAGCTACTTGTCATGCCATTTATCTGCTGGCAGTAACTTCCCAAGCTCGCCCACCACGTGCAGCCATTCATTTCGAAATGCACACACTAACGTTACCTGGCTAGATAAGCATGTCTAACAAAGTTCAGTAGTTAGCGAGCAAGATCATTTTAACGTTAACTACTTTCACAATTTAAGTTAGTTATCCAAATAGATGTGACTGTATTTAGTTCAGTTTAAATTTACACACTCATGTACAAATTCAAATGTAACTAGTTAGCTAGCTAATGTTAACTACCTAGCTAGTTAACTAGTTGACAAAGCAAATCAGTCTCAAGAGTCAAAAAGCGAAATGGCCGCCATGTTGACTAGGTAATTTAGTTAGATAACATTCTGTAGAGATTTTCATATTGAGGTATTCCGTTCAATTTCCCAAATGGCTACAAAAATAAAATAAATATGAATGGTTGTATATTGATAACGTTAGCTAACTGAAAATGTTTTTTAGTTACCACCAAAATGGCTAACACAAGCCTATGGTGGCTACAATTTCTATGGCGATAACGTTACCTAGCCAACACAAACCTTCATGACCTAGCCGTTTTCAAGCTAATCCATAAAGTAGATCGCTAGTTAAAAACGGATATGCAACTTAATTAAGACCATTTTTGCCTGCAATCATCACAAATATAAAAGCATTTTGATACACTGAGGAAAAAGTAATATTTAAACTCCGTACATTATCGAAATACTTTCCCGCAGCTTCTTGATGTTCTTCCACGTGGCGACAGGTAGGCTGTGGATCGTCAAAAAGAAAGCGCGCTTTGTTGCGGACTCATAAAACCCTAACATGGACCGCGGGAATGTAACAAGGAAGATAGGGGGGGGTTACTTTTTATTACATTTTTTTTATAAAACCACAACTCGTGGTTTATTTTCTTACCGTTGAAAGGACAAATCAAATCAAATGTTGATTTACAAATGTTCCTTTTTATATAAAACTAGAAAGCATTCTATGGCCGAGTAAGTGAATAATTACTATTTAATGTTACTTCCCATTCAACGTCTTTCTCATTTACATGTGGCTAGTCCATATTAGTAATTATTTCTCCCTAGTATTTTTTATTGAAACGGAGGGACTGTGAATTTCAACCAGTTTAAAAGTATCTTTGTTTCAACAATTCAGACACATTTTGATTATTCATCTGTAAATAAGAAGTGCTATCAAATCGATGTTGTCCATTTTGTTATTGGCAATTAGAGTAATTGCTCCGGTCACCGGTGGGTGTGTGTTTGGTCATGTCAATCAACTGGGGCGCGTTCAGCAGGAACGTTTTGGAACGTTCAGATAGAAAAATGTAATGTAGAACAAACATGCCTCTCTAACATGTACAATAAGGAATCATGTCGGCTCTAGTCATATAATTTATATCTGCAACATTTGAGAACATCTGGCGACTGAACGTGGCCATGGTGCAGGGCGAACCACAATGGTCCAAAATCAGCTTGATCATTTGATTCTTGGTGATTGTGGTCATCTCTGGTTTGAGGAGAGCTGATCCTTGAGCAGTTGTTCACTTGAGCAAAGATTTTGGTGTGACCTGTGGTGCATTCAGCAGAACATAACGTTTTGGAACGTTCAGATATAAATATCAATGTAGAACAAACATGCTTGTCCGACATAAAGACCAAGAAATCATGTTGGCTCTATTCATGGCGTTTCTATCTGCAACGTTCGACAACAGTTGGCAACTGAACGTGGCCCTGAGTTCCTTTCCCCACCTCTCTTTTCCTCTGTGCCTAACTTCATTTTGCCACTAGAGGGCAGGAGCCTCATCTGACTGAAAATTCCCCAATTGTAGTCTCATAAGAATGAAACTACAATATTTATTCACACTGTTAGATATTATTATTTTTCCTGGTTGCCAGTCTCTGTAACATTCCACTCCTTGTACCCGGTGCCATGTGTCAACTATTTATGATAGAAAAAATGTGAAAAACGTCAATAAATATCCGTTTTAAAGCTGCAATATGTAACTTTTTGGGCGACCCTACTGTCATTCTCGAAAGCAAGTTTAAGAAGCGGTAGATCTGTTCTATGTGTGCTATTTCTATGATTCCCTCTCTTAAGTTTCGTTTTTGCGTCTTTTACATTGGGTTTTGTACACCAGCTTCAAACAGCTCAAAATAAATATTTTTGGTTATGGAAAATATATTTCACAGCGGTTTAGATGGTACAATGATTCTCTACACTAAGCATTGCTTGTTTTGTTACATAAACTGAAATTAGGAGAACTAGAATTTTAGCAACCAGGAAATGGCGGAGTGATTTCTGCATATTGCACCTTTAAGCAAAGACTGGAATAACAAACAGGTGGAGTTCGTTTTGCATGGCCCAGTGCCCCTTGTGGGTGGAGATTTCACTTAAAGGAATAATCTACTCAAAACCCCCAAATCTTATGATTTACGTTGTTAAATAATGCAAATATGTGAGAACAATATATATTGTGAAATGTTTTTGCATTTAATAGTTATAATAAGGTAGGAAGCAACAAGTGTATCAAATCAAATCAAATTTTATTGGTCACATGCGCCGAATACAACAGGTGCAGACATTACAGTGAAATGCTTACTTACAGCCCTTAACCAACAGTGCATTTATTTTTAACAAAACAAGTAAAAATAAAACAACA
Source organism: Coregonus clupeaformis (assembly GCF_020615455.1). Classification (NCBI taxonomy): domain Eukaryota; kingdom Metazoa; phylum Chordata; class Actinopteri; order Salmoniformes; family Salmonidae; genus Coregonus; species Coregonus clupeaformis. The sequence continues at coordinate 14,776,993 of NC_059206.1, forward strand.
ACAAAAAAAGTGTTGAGAAAAAAAAGAAAAAAGAAAAAAAAAGAGCAGAAGTAAAATAAAGTAACAGTAGGGAGGCTATATATATACAGGGGGGTACCGTTGCAGAGTCAATGTGCGGGGGCACCGGCTAGTTGAGGTAGTTGAGGTAATATGTACATGTGGGTAGAGTTAAAGTGACTATGCATAAATAATTAACAGAGTAGCAGCAGCGTAAAAAGGATGGGGTGGGGGGGCAGTGCAAATAGTCCGGGTAGCCACGATTAGCTGTTCAGGAGTCTTATGGCTTGGGGGTAGAAGCTGTTGAGAAGTATTTTGGACCTAGACTTGGCACTCCGGTACCAGAGAGAACAGTCTATGACTAGGGTGGCTGGAGTCTTTGACAATTTTGAGGGCCTTCCTCTGACACCGCCTGGTATAGAGGTCCTGGATGGCAGGAAGCTTGGCCCCAGTGATGTACTGGGCCGTACGCACTACCCTCTGTAGTGCCTTGCGGTCGGAGGCCAAGCAGTTGCCATACCAGGCGGTGATGCAACCAGTCAGGATGCTCTCGATGGTGCAGCTGTATAATTTTTTGAGGATCTGAGGACCCATGCCAAATCTTTTCAGAAGTCCAGGATCCAGTTGCAGAGGGAGGTGTTTAGTCCCAGGATCCTTAGTTTAGTGATGAGCTTAGAGGGCACAATGGTGTTGAATGCTGAGCTGTAGTCAATGAATAGCATTCTCACGTAGGTGTTCCTCTTGTCCAGGTGGGAAAGGGCAGTGTGGAGTGCAATAGAGATTGCATCATCTGTGGATCTGTTGGGGCGGTATGCAAATTGGAGTGGGTCTAGGGTTTCCAATAGTATCATCACTATTGGAGAGTCTACAGTCTCATGCAGCGTCCCAAAAGCGGTTGGTGCTGGGGCCTATCCTGTTTTTAATTTACATGCTCCATCAACTTCATCTAATTTATAACATCAACTTCCACTGCTACGCTGACGATAACCAGGTCTACATTAACACCAAACCGGACAACATCTCTGCCCTAGCAACATTCAGCAGCTGCCTAGAGGACATCAGTGCATGGATGACAGAGACCTTCCTCCAGTTGAACATTAGCAAGACTTAGGCTATGCTTATTGGGACACCCAAGTAGGTCACCAGTGGTGGAAACATCTGCCCTACAATCAGCTGCCAGATCATCTACCTGTCCTCTGTCATCTCCAACCAAGGAGTCACATTTGATACTTCTCTGTCCTTCGATGCCCACATAAAATAAATATTTAAAATACACTGCTCAAAAAAATAAAGGGAACACTAAAATAACACATCCTAGATCTGAATGAATGAAATAATCTTATTAAATACTTTTTTCTTTACATAGTTGAATGTGCTGACAACAAAATCACACAAAAATTATCAATGGAAATCAAATGTATCAACCCATGGAGGTCTGGATTTGGAGTCACCCTCAAAATTAAAGTGGAAAACCACAATACAGGCTGATCCACCTTTGATGTAATGTCCTTAAAACAAGTCAAAATGAGGCTCAGTAGTGTGTGTGGCCTCCACGTGCCTGTATGACCTCCCCTACAACGCCTGGTCATGCTCCTGATGAGGGGTGGCGGATGGTCTCCTGAGGGATCTCCTCCCAGACCTGGACTAAAGCATCCGCCAAGTCCTGGACAGTCTGTGGTGCAACGTAGCGTGGTAGGATGGAGCGAGACATGATGTCCCAGATGTGCTCAATTGGATTCAGGTCTGGGGAACGGGCGGGCCAGTCCATAGCATCAATGCCTTCCTCTTGCAGGAACTGCTGACACACTCCAGCCACATGAGGTCTAGCATTGTCTTGCATTAGGAGGAACCCAGGGCCAACCGCACCAGCATATGGTCTCACAAGGGGTCTGAGGATCTCATCTCGGTACCTAATGGCAGTCAGGCTACCTCTGGCGAACACATGGATGGCTGTGCGGCCCCACAAAGAAATGCCACCCCACACCATGACTGACCCACCGCCAAACCGGTCATGCTGGAGGATGTTGCAGGAAGCAGATCGTTCTCCACGGCGTCTCCAGACTCTGTCACGTTTGTCACGTGCTCAGTGTGAACCTGCTTTCATCTGTGAAGAGCACAGGGCGCCAGTGGCGAATTTGCCAATCTTGGAGTTCTCTGGCAAATGCCAAACGTCCTGCACGGTGTTGGGCTGTAAGCCCAACACCCACCTGTGGACGTCGGGCCCTCATACCACCCTCATGGAGTCTGTTTCTGACCGTTTGAGCATACACATGCACATTTGTGGCCTGCTGGAGGTCATTTTGCAGGGCTCTGGCAGTGCTCCTCTTGCTCCTCGTTGCACAAAGGCGGAGGTAGCAGTCCTGCTGCTGGGTTGTTGCCCTCCTACGGCCTCCTCCACGTCTCCTGATGTACTGGCCTGTCTCCCTGGTAGCGCCTCCATGCTCTGGACACTACGCTGACAGACACAGCAAACCTTCTTGCCACAGCTCGCATTGATGTGCCATCCTGGATGAGCAGCATTACCTGAGCCACTTGTGTGGGTTGTAGACTCCGTCTCATGCTACCACTAGAGTGAAAGCACCGCCAGCATTCAAAAGTGACCAAAACATCAATCAGGAAGCATAGGAACTGAGAAGTGGTCTGTGGTCACCAACTGCAAAACCAGTCCTTTATTGGGGGTGTCTTGCTAATTGCCTATAATTTCCACCTGTTGTCTATTCCATTTGCACAACAGCATGTGAAATGTATTGTCAATCAGTGTTGCTTCCTAAGTGGACAGTTTGATTTCACAGAAGTGTGATTGACTTGGAGTTACATTGTGTTGTTTAAGTGTTCCCTTTATTTTTTTGAGCAGTGTATAATTTCCCCATCTTATAAACATTGCCTGGCTCATACCGTCACTCTCCCAGCCAGATGCAGAGAAACTGTGCGGATTAGATTATGCTGAGCTGCGGGACACCGGTCTATGGCCCCTGATGTGAATGGGAGAAAGCTGTAAGGAAGGAGCGCCCTTCTCAAATTGAACAGTAATCTGCGCCGCATGGTCATGTTGTCAACAAGGCAGCATGGAGCATCATCCAGAAACATACTCACATCTCTTTTCCATAAAATATATGTTAGAATTTTCAAACTAGTTTTCATTGGGAAGGCAGATAAAGCGTTTTTATCAAAAGCCATAACTTTGGCATGTGACAAGTCACAGAATCCTACTCAATACTCCACGTGTTAATTATGTCACTTTTGTTTCGCAGTGGGCTTTGAATGGGGCACCAGGCTCATGACCGGGAGGCAGCCCGGTTTCCAAAACAAATTAACTTTCACCTGGTGCAAAACACGCCTACCCGTGTGCCCGGGCCAGATTAATCGAATCCCCTCACTCATCCACGCCTTTAATCTTCTCTCAGATCGACTAGTGCAATATGCTGTTTGGGGGCTTCCCAGCCAAATCACTACAGAGACTCCAACTAATCCAGAACAGTGCTGCCAGGGTCCTGACCAGGACCAAAAAGTCAGACCATATCACCCCGATCCTGGCCCAACTCCACTGGCTACCAGTGAACTACACTGCACGGTTTCCCAAACTCGGTCCTTTCCAACATAGTTTGTCGCAATAAACGGATACAATTTTAGTCGATCTTTAGAACATTTCTCCTATATCTGACGTTTCCATTATACATGTCGCAAGTATTTTTTTTGCGACATTGCTTTTGTCGAATTAACCTGGGTCAATGGAAACCTGCCTACTGATGCTTCTTGGGACTTGCCATAGAGATCTGGCACTTCCAAAAGTACACAGTGGCCCAAGGCGGGAGTTACAGTAAACTGGCCTGAACTGAAATTGGTCAGTTACACGCCATATCTCAATTGTCTCAAAGGGGGAGCTGCATCATTCGTGGGGGATGACATGTTCACTGTTGCTTTGTTGTTGTTTTTCCTCAGTAGAGCTTTGAGAACTCTGTAATGAAAAGCGCTATACAAACTAAACGTTGGAGCTCAAGTCGACTACAAAACCCACAATGCAATGCTCTCTGAGGAGATTCAATTAATCTGTTTTGCACTGGGTGAAAGTTGATTGCATTCGTTTCGGAAAAAGGGCTGGCTCCCGAGCGTGGGTTGCAGGTTTGGTTGAAGCGTGAGCCAGGTGCCCCATTCAAAGCCCACCGCCAAGTATTGAGTTGGCGACTCCCGAGTGGCGCAGTGGTCTAAGGCTGTGCCACTAGAGATCCTGGTTCGACCGGGAGACCCATGGGGCGGCGCACAATTAGCCCAGCGTCGTCCAGGGTAGGGGAGGGGAGGGAATGACCGGCAGGGCTGTAGCTCAGTTGGTAGAGCATGGCGTTTGCAACGCCAGGGTTGTGGGTTCGATTCCCATGGGGGGCCAGTATGAAGAAAAAAAAAGTATGTATGCACTCATTAACTGTAAGTCGCTCTGGATAAGAGAGTCTGCTAAATGACGTAAATGTAAGTCGGCTCAAAACAAAAGTGACATAATTAAGCCCGTAGAGTAATGAGTAGGATTCTGTGTTTTCACATGCAAAAGTGATTGCTTTTGATAAAAAAGGCTTTATCTGCCTTCCCAATGAAGACTAGTTTGAAAAATCTAACATATATTTTATTGAAAAGAGATGCTGTATGTTTCTCAACGATGCACCATGCTGCCGTGTTAACAACATGACCAAGCGGAGCAGATCACTGTTCGATTTGAGAAGGGAGCCCGTCCCTCACCACTTATTCCCGTTCAAGTCAAGGGCCATAGACCGGTGCCCCGCGGCTCAGTATAATCGAATCCGCCCACTGATCACTACATGTCCCATAAAGCATTGGTCCTACAATGAACATGCCATTCCTAGTGTGTCATCAGACAAACGCCGAAAGATGGAGTTGGCGGGTTAACTATCGGCGGTGGGGGTAAGATGGCGGACACAAAAAAAAGCGAAAAGTGTTTTGAGTGAATATGGAATGGTGGATCACGCCGAACTTTTGGAAGAGCTACAGAAGGAAATTAAACATGATGAGAGGGAGGATGAATTAACTGCGGTGGCAGGTGCGGTGAAGACCACCGAGTTTGAGCCTCGTCCTGATGATTCTGGCCCAGTGGGAGTGAGATCTTTGGAGAGAATGGATCCTTTCCTTCTGGCAGATCCATATGTGGTGTCAGGTTGGGTGGAGAATAGGTTGGGGACGGTTGAGTTGGTGAAAGTAACTCGAAGTGGACTCGTGATGATCTTTTGTATTTCTTCTTTCCAGAGGGATCGGGCGCTCCGGACCACATCACTAGGGACATGAGTTGTGACTTGCTTTGCTCTCCGGAGCAGGGCGCTGTTAAAAGGAATGATAAATGGTGTGGCACTAAGTGTGGAGGAGGATCAACTGAAATGTAAGATTCCCGGTGTCTGTGACACCTGCTGTTTGGTGTGATGCAGACCCGGTGGAGAGCGTGATGAAATGGAGAGGACACTGTCTGTCTTGCTGAGTTTAGATGCAGAGTCTTTGCCTGACAAGGTCAAGTTAGGATGTGTCATTTATCCCGTGAGAGCTTTTGTCCCAAACCCATTACTGTGTTTTAGGTGCCAAGCTTAAGGACATGTTGCAGCAGTGTGTAGGAGGGATATTCCTAGATGTGAGAAGTGTGCAGGAGGGCATGAGATAAAGGAATGTGTAGTATCAATGGAAAAAGTTGTGAGTGTAAGCTGTGCCCATTGTGCTGGAGATCGGAGGTGTCTGGTGAGAGAAAGGCAGGTTGAGGTTGCCAGGATCAGAGTAGTACAGAAGGTGTCATATGCTGAGGCAGTGAAGAGAGTAGTAGAGGAAGATGGGTAAATGGTGAGGGATCATGAAAGGATTCCTGTGAGGAGGCTGAGGCCAATAGAGTGATAGGAATAATATACTGTATGTTTCAGTAAGGGGGTTTCTTAGAGTTCATAGCCAGTCACAGAAAATAGAGGTTGTGGTGGCAGCTGCAGAGAAGTACTTGTGATTGTGAGATTTTACTGCAGAAGAGTTGCAGGCAGTGGAGGCTCCTCAGAGGAGGACCATCCTCCACAGTGAATTTCAGAAGAAAAAGTTATCCTTTTTAGATGAAACTATATTAAATATATTCACATGTCACCAAATAATTGATTAAAACACATTGTTTTGCAATGAAGGTCTACAGTAGCCTCAACAGCATTCTGTAAGGTAGCACCATGGTGTAGCCGGAGGACAGCTAGTTTCCGTCCTCCTCTGGGTACATTGACTTCAATACAAAACCTAGGAGGCTCATGGTTCTCAACCACTTCCATAGACTAACACAGTAATTATGACAACTTCCAGAGGACGTCTACCAACCGTTCAGAGCTCTTGCAGCATGAACTGACATGTTGTCCACCCAATCAAAGGATCAGATAATTAATCTAGCAGTGGCGTGTATTAATGGATGCCAAAGGAAGCCAGGCTTCCCCAAATATTTGACAAATAAAAATAAAAATAACAATATATACAGTACCAGTCAAAAGTTTGGACACACCTACTCATTCCAGGGTTTTTCTTTATTTTTACTATTTTCTACATTGCAGAATAATAGTGAAGACATCAAAACGAAGAAATAAGACATTTGGAATCATGTAGTAACCAAAAAAGTGTTAAACAAATTAAAATATATTTTAGATTTTAGATTCTTCAAAGTAGCCACCCTTTGCCTTGATGACAGCGTTGCATTCTCTCAACCAGCTTCATGAGGTAGTCACCTGGAATGCTTTTCCAACAGTCTTGAAGGAGTTCCCACATATGCTGAGCACTTGTTGGCTGCTTTTCCTTCACTCTGCGGTAAAACCATCCCAAACCATCTCAATTGGGTTGAGGTCGGGTGATTGTGGAGGCCAGGTCATCTGATGCAGCACTCCATCACTCTCCTTATTGGTCAAATAGCCCTTACACAGCCTGCAGAATGCTGTGGTAGCCATGCTGGTTAAGTGTGCCTTGAATTCTAAATAAATAAAGAATCGACAGTGTCACCAGCAACGCACCCCCACACCATCACACCTCCTCCTCCTTCCATGCTTCACGGTGGGAAACACACTTGCGGAGATCATCCGTTCACCTACTCTGCGTCTCACAAATACACGGTGGTTGGAACCAAAAATCTCAAATTTGGATTCATCAGACCAAAGGACAGATTTCCACCGGTCTAATGTCCATTGCTCGTGTTTCTTGGCCCAAGCAAGTCTCTTCTTCTTATTGGTGTCCTTTAGTAGTGGTTTCTTTGCAGCAATTCGACCACGAAGGCCTGATTCACGCAGTCTCCTCTGAACAGTTGATGTTGAGACGTGTCTGTTACTTTGTGAAGCATTTATTTTGGCTGCAATCTGAGGTGCAGTTAATTGCCGATTTCTGAGGCTGGTAACTCTAATAAACTTATCCTCTGCAGCAGAGGTAACTCTGGGTCTTCCTTTCCTGTGGCGGTCTTCATGAGAGACAGTTTCATCATAGCGCTTAATGGTTTTTGCGACTGCACTTGAAGAAACTTTCAAAGTTAATGAAATTTTCCAGATTGACTGACCTTCATGTCTTAAAGTAATGATGGACTGTCGTTTCTCTTTGCTTATTTGAGCTGTTCTTGCCATAATATGGACTTGGTCTTTTACCAAATAGAGCTATCTTCTGTATACCAACCCTACCTTGTCACAACACAACTGATTGGCTCAAACGCATTAAGAAGGAAATAAATTCCACAAATTAACTTTTAACAAGGCACACCTGTTAATTGAAATGCATTCCAGGTGATTACCTCATGAAGCTGGTTGAGAGAATGCCAAGAGTGTGCATTTTTGATTTGTTTAACACTTTCTGGGTTACAACATGATTCCAAATGTGTTATTTCATAGTTTTGATGTCTTCACTATTATTCTACAATGTAGAAAATAGTAAAAAATAACAACCCTGGAATGAGTAGGTGTGTCCAAACTTTTGACTGGTACTGTATATTTCGTCTCTCTGTGTTTTCATAATTTTCTGTCAATTCGCAAGTGGCTGAATTTCACCGGAGAAATCATCAGAGCGAGGGAAACATCGCCCCTCTGTCTCAGTATGTGTAGCCAATGTATCTGATGCTGTCTGGACCAAAGGAGTATAAGATGTCGCAGCTGTAGCATTTGATTGATTGACGCCAGCAAGCGTTTTGGATTTAGCTTCAGACCAATCAGATCACTTCTTTTGCATAACGTCCTTTTCAGAAAAACGTGTCTGTTTCTGATCTGCTTGTGTTGATGTCCTGCAGTAGCAAGCTTGCTAAATTGGCCATTTCCTAAGCCATGGATGGAGATGGGGATTTGGACTTGTGGTTCTGACTTAATTCTCTGTACAGGCCAATGATTACGACAGCGATTCTGATCCAACCATAAATTCATATGTTGTGCCACTGCTGGTCTGAGACGATTGAAGTTCAATACGTAGCCTAGTAGGCTCAAATTAGCTAGCTAGCTAACTTGGCTGGTTCATTGTTGCCCATGCGAGGAAGTCAGGCTAGCAAGCATTTTAGCTAGGTAGCTTATGACAACAAAAACAAAAAAAAGTGTACTGTATGACAGAGCCATAGACCGTTTTGCCAACATGAAAGAGAGGAGGATGGCGTTCAGCTAGTCTACAAGTAGGGTGAGTCAACATTTTTGTTTTAGTTGCACACACATAAATCAGTACCATGGACAGCAACATGATATTTAGCAACATTGATTGGACTAAATAGTTGTTGGTATCTTTAAGTTTGTTTTCAGTGTATTAAACTAAGCATATATAGCCTTGTTGATTTGATGATGTTTAAATGTTTAAGTTGAAATGTTGCTGCAATAGCGGTGTTCCTGTTGTCTTTGTGCTGACTTAAGGTAACTCCGTGGTTCTAAATCAGTAGTTGTTTTAGTAAACTGTCGAAAACATTAACTTGCTTGTCCATGCTGCAGGTGATAACTGTTTGAATGCAATATTTGCTTTGTGGATTTCACCAGACAGATGTTGCTCTCCAGTTTTGTGATAAAACAAACATGTGTAGTTTAATTTATTCGGCCACTGTTTGACTGTTGACTTTTTGTATATCACGGTGGCATATGAACGAATGGGTTATAGAGCATAGAACACAATTATCACAACATAGTTTGTAATATGGCTTTTTTACTGGCTTGGCTTGGCTTCCTCAGTGATTTTACCCATGCACAGCTGCATGAATCTAGTACTGAAAGCATAAGCTACAGCTAGCTAGCACTGCAGTGCATAAAATGTGGTGAGAAGTTGACTCAAAGAGAGAGAAAGACAATAGTTGAACAGTTTTGACAAATTGTATTTCTTAAAAAATGAAGGACCGCATGATTGTAGCTAGCGGGTTTACAAATACTTTAGTTATAGTAGCTATGTTGACTATGACGTTAGCTAATATGGTGACAACGATGTAGCAGATATGATATGAAGGTTTGGCTTGGAAGGTTTTTTCACCTGGTCACAGACAACTGATGTGTTGTGCACTGAAGTCCACAAGCGAAGGGAAAAGGTGAGAGGAGGAGAGCGTGTAGATGCGAGAAGGAATTATACAACACGCAAAGTGATCATGCTGTTTGTATGTGCCTGCTATGAAAGTGAACTGTGTTTGCGTGTGATCAGGGGTGTATTCATTCGGCTGATTCTGTTGAAAAACGTTTCTTAAATGGAATCAAACGGAACGAAACAGGGATAAATATACCGGAATTTGTCCAATAGAAACTAATTTGCAACTGTTGGACTAATGATTACAGTCTAATAAAAAGCATGAGCTGGCGCACACCCAGATAACATTATTTAGTGTAGAGGGGCTGACTAACGGTGAATAAACTGTAAGCTATAAAAACAAATAAAGAGAGTCGCACATTCTATGTATAAACTCCCAGTAATTTATTTGGTAAGAAACCCCCAACGTTTCGGCATCACTGTGCCTTCTTCAGGATCAGCTAGATGCAGGCAAGAGTGTGCAAGGCGATATTGAATGTGTCACTGTCTGTCACCTTGATTACTCAAAATGTTTCTGAAAAAAAAAAAAAAAAAAAAAAATAAATCTTCTCTCGACCTGTGCACCTACGTTGTAAACTTTCATTCATAGGCTAGTTTGTAGCAACCTCATGATGGGTATAGGAAAAATGTGAGTATCGTGTAGTAGCCTAAACTTATCGATGTTACATTGAGCTGGGTGAATGGAATATGAATGACAGTCATCCAATATGCTGTAATAGAAATAAGGCCATGCTCATTAAAAAAAATTATCGTCCTCCTCAGTGCTTGACTTGGACTGAAATAGGTGCCGGTACTCATTTTGGGTGCCGGTACGGTTTACATTTAGTTGCAGGAGCTCCACAATACTGTTAAGCTAATATTCTATAAGAGGAACTGGAGCTCAGGCAGTGGACACTGAGGTGCCGGTACTCAGCTCCGGTGAGCTCCTGCCCAAGTCAAGCACTGGTCCTCCCTCATCTTAAACGGCACCGACCACCACTGGTTGCAGGGGGTGTTGAGTGGTAGTGTTCTGTCATCCCAGGCCGTCGACCTAATGTAGGATTAGATAGGGTTAAATAGTGGTATGGGGTGGTGTTTTTCAGAGGTGTGGACTCGAGTCATGTGACTTGGACTCGAGTCAGACTCGAGTCATGAATTTGATGACTTCAGACTCGACTCGACAAAATGTACAAAGACTTGCAACTCGACTTGGACTTTAACATCAATGACTCGTGACTTGACTTGGACTTGCGCCTTATGACTCGAGAAGACTTGCTACGAGGACTTGTAATGACTTGCAAAGGCTTGCTAAGAGGACTTGAAATGACTCGAAACTAAAATGTAGGACTTTGGACTCGACTTGAGACTTGATGGCTTTGACTTTTGACTCGACTTGGGACTTGCCTCATCTTTGACTCGACTTGACTCGGGACTCGAGGGCAAAGACTTGAGACTTACTTGTGACTTGCATAACAATGACTTTGTCCCACCTCTGGTGTTTTTTAAAATTAGGGTTAATAGTTGGCAGGGTAATTTTCCTTTTTCACAATTTTGAATGATCTATCACCATGAATAATGGATTGTACAGTAGGTGGCGGCATGCACCTAACATTTGTTTGCGGACCGCCAAAATATTATAGAAGAAGAAGAAGAAGAAGAAGAATGTGCTTTTCATGACACGTTCGTGTTGTTTTCTTTTTCAAACTGTAAGCTGTTTTTCAGACAAGCAGTCTTCGTGACAGGGGCAGCCTCCGGAGGTGAGTATCAGACATTTCTATAATGTGTAGTAGCTACGTTTGCTAAGCTGGACTAAAACACAACCTCGAGGTAAGAAGGTTTAATTAGCAAAATTATGTTTTGTGTTCGACTTGCCAGCCGCCTGGCTCGCTATACTAGCGGGCTACTGTAGCTAACTAAGCTAGCTAGGTAACGTTAATTTGTTTTCATTATCTAGGTATGTCATAGGTTGTCAACGATATTCTTGGCTAGATGGCTATTGAGTAAGTATGCGGTGTATGTTAAATCAATTAACTTTTTTGATAACATAGCTAGCTAGAGTAGCTGTTTCTCATCATGAAACCTTGCCCACTAAAGGAGCTCAATAGCTCTCCGATGGAAGGTTTTAGGATGATGCGACTGATATTTCTAGTATCAGATGACTGTAAAGAGCAAGGTACACCATTTGTTTTTACCGATAGTCGAACACTTCCCTTAACAGAGCGGAAAAGGAGGCAATATGCTGTTTTCTGGCGCTCAGGTGTTTTAGGAACCGTCGTAAAAGCACAATACCGGTGATTGCAAATATATGTTTTTGCATTCCCATCCAGGAGGGTTAGCCCTATATGAAGATTAAACACTGCATAGGGCCTCCCATTGCTAAATGGCCCAACATTTTTATTAGTTACCTCTAACTACTGTGCTATATTTGACCCATTTCTAAGAATACTTTTCAAAAGCTTCCTATCTAGGTGAAATGAAGATGTAAAACCACATAGTGTGAAGTCACTGACCCCTCCTCATCCCTGCAACATTCATTAGAATTCCAGTTCACCACTTCCCTGATTTTTATAGGCATATTTCTTGTGATAGGTCTAACTTTCAATACCCTTCCTATTCATATGAGCTACAGATCTACAGACAAAGGCGGTGGGTTCCTTCACCTCTTATCAAAGCTATGCCTTTAATTTTATTTTTAATTTCTCCCCATTGATTCTCTACAAATGCTTTTCCTATTACAGCTTTAGATATTAATTCACGTACAGATTTTCAATAGCTTCCAATACACATGACATATACATCTAAAACCACTTGATATTAGGTCTCTAACCTCCCTCGTCCATAGTAGGCTACACCCATTAGAGTTGCTATTGTTTTATTTAACTGATTTTCGATTAATATTTCCTGTGATAGGTCTAATTTTCAATAGCTCACTTTCCATATGAGTTACAGATCTACAAACAACTGCGTTGGGTTCATTGACCTCTCTTGTCAGAGGGACACCTTTTATTCATAAAACAATTCCTCACCTTTGATTTTCTACAAATATTTCACCTATTACATCTGTGGTTGTTAATTCACATACAGATAACATTTTCAATAGCTTCCAGTCCAAATTACATGTACATCCAAAACCACTTGATATGTGACTAGTTTCAGGAAACTAGGCGTATGTCGCACGCCACTACTTCACAAGAGAGGCATTTGAACGTTAACATTATTTCTATTAAATCAAAATTATTTTTTGGTCAGAAATGCCTTCTGGAACATGTGAACTTTTATGTGCCTTAATAACAAATGTGTATGCCATCTGTAAATACGAATAAAAGTGCTAAATTATGAGCCTAGTTGGTTTAGTCACGGAAAAAGACAGGAACCTTCCCGCTAGCCATGATTGGCTGAGATAATGGATGGGCTGGACATGCCGAGAGATGAGTTTGAATTGGTCTGCCATGTAGCATGCTTCTGTCTATAACATGCTTCTGTCTAACACCGCTTTTTTTAAAGATATGAAGAACTGCAAACGTATAGCCTGATGTTAGCTAGCTAGCTAACATTGAACCTAGTTGGTTAGCTTTAGCTACCTGCAGATTCATGCATGGTGGCTAGCTATGACAATTAGTATGGGTTGGGATTATTGCTGCGTTCAAGACAACTGGGAACTCTGAAAAAAACGAGTTTAGACTTGGAAAAATAGTTTTGAACGGTCATCTAACTTGGAATTCCAACTCGGGAACACGGGCCTCTTTCAAGAGCCCCGACTTTCCGACCTGAAGATCACTGACGTCATGATTGGACCTCGTATTGTCCCAGTTGTCTTGAAACCACCATTAAGTAAATTGTAATTGTTTATCTAGCTAGCGAGCTAGCTACATGTCTAAACAAAATACTCTACTTCGCCAGATGATTACATGACCCATCAAGTTAGCTAGGTGTGTCTGGGGGTGATTACGGAACATGTGTACATGTCTAGACAATAGTGACCCATCCACTTAGCTAGATGTGGCTGGGGGGTTGGTTATAGCATTTCTTTCACATTACCCATCAATTTAGACAAGTGTGTCTGGGTAAGAATCATCTAATAATTATAAAATATTTAATAATATATTTATCTGGACACTTTCTATTTTTGATATTGCTACTATGCAAATATGCAAGTAACCATTTCACTGTACCGTTTACATCTTCTGTATCCTGTGCATGTGACAAATAAACATTGATTTTATTTGATATAGTGTGTGTTTACCAGAGACGGTAATGTGAAGAACAACATGACCTGCACCAAAGTCAGATTAGGATATAGGCCAAGTAAAAGAAAGTGTATTTTTGCTACTACTTTCACCACTTTTAGTCTTGGAATCTTTGGTTGTTTACTACCCTACCTTACTCACTCTGTTTAGCACATGGCCTCACATGTGAATCCTTGAAGAGATGGGTGGGGCTAAGGCTTAAGAGGTTGTGAACGATGCTGAATGGGTGTAGATAAAGAAGAGCTCTCCAGTAGGTGTACCAAAACATTCAAGGTTCATTTTATCAAAAGTGGGGATTTAAGTTTATTAACTTTCAAAGCAGAATTACATTCCCATTGCTCCTCAACTGCAGTGTATATCATTTTCTAGCTGAGTTTCTACTTTTATCCAATGTAAAAAACACAATTTCAAATTTTGCTACATAGGACCGAATCGAGCCGGTCGGTCACATATTAGGTCACTGACCTCCCTCCTCCATAGTACACCCATTAAAATTGAAATGTTTAATTTAACTGATTTTACATGACGTGTCTGACTCTAGTATCGACAAGTAGCCTATAGGCTATTATATCCATTCCAAACTTCTTGTTAACTAGTTCGAAGTTAATGATGGGCCTATGATAAAATCTGTGACCAACCTTGAATTAACAAAGTAATTGATCACCACGCAGACTAAACACCCGATACACACGATTATAGCAACTGATTGGAAAGAAAATGGAAGACACCCACAAACGCCCCGAATGCATTCTAAAAATCTAACAAGAACAACACTGACGACTGCGACTTTAGGCAAGCCTAAACTGTTTGGATAAGCTGACGATTATTGAGTGTTAGAATTTGTTAAATTATAGTGACGAAGAATGTTTTAACTAGCACAGCCTTATCGATCATTCCTTTGATTTGCCTACGTTGATTTGGCAAACTAAGTGAGCTCTGTATTGTAGCCTAACTGTAAGAAGCTTGGGCCTATTCAATAGTGCACCGAATATTTGATTTCAGGACCGCGGAGAGCTACCGCTAGCCAGAGCGGGAGAAAAGCACTGACTGCGAGTTCAGCACACGCCTCTGCAGGACGATATAATGCCACTAATATTTGCTTAGTGTTCACATTCCTTTCCCCCCCTGAAAATGGTGAATTGTTTAACAATATAGGGGATAAATATTAGGCTATTTGAACTGCAAGTAGGCCTACTGCTCCGGACTCCTGATTATCTAAGACACTGCATTGCATCACATGCCCTAAAGAACATTCCGGGACTATGGTCCTGTGCCGGACCAGTTCTTGCACATCTACAGTGCATTCGGAAAATATTCAGACCACTTGACTTTTTCCAAATTTTTTTATGTTACAGCCTTATTCTAAAATTGATTAAATAGTTTTTTCCCCTCATCAATCTACAAACAATACCCCATAATGACAAAGCAAAAACAGGTTTTTATAAATTTTTGCAAATGTATTAAAAATAAAAAGCTGTAATATCACATTTGCGTAAGTATTCAGACCCTTTATTCAGTACTTTGTTGAAGCACCTTTGGCAGCGATTACAGCCTCGAGTCTTCTTGGGTATGACGCTACAAGCTTGGCACACCTGTATTTGGCGAGTTTCTCCCATTCTTCTCAGCAGATCCTCTCAAGGTCTGTCAGGTTGGATGGGGAGCGTCCCTGCACAGCTATTTTCAGGTCTCTCCAGACATGTTCGATCGGGCTCAAGTCCAGGCTCTGGCTGGGCCACTCAAGGACATAGAGATTTGTCCCAAAGCCACTCCTGCGTTGTCTTGGCTGTGTGCTTAGGGTCGTTGTCCTGTTGGAAGGTGAACCTTCGCCCCAGTCTGAGGTCCTGAGCACTCTGGAGCAGGTTTTCATCAAGGATCTCTCTGTACTTTGCTCCGTTCATCTTTCCCTCGATCCTGACTAGTCTCCCAGTCCCTGCCGCTGAAAAACATCCCACAGCATGATGCTGCCGGTGCCAGGTTTCCTCCAGAGGTGACGCTTGGCATTAAGGCCAAAGAGTTCCATTTTTGTTTAATCAGACCAGAGAATCTTGTTTCTCATGGTCTGAGAGTCCTTTAGGTGCCTTTTGGCAAACTCCAAGCGGGCTGTCATGTGCCTTTTACTGAGTGGTTTCCGTCTGGCCACTCTACCATAAAGGCCTGATTGGTGGAGTGCTGCAGAGATGGTTGTCCTTCTGGAAGGTTTTCCCATCTCCACAGAGGAACTCTGGAGCTCTGTCAGACTGACCATTGGGTTCTTGGTCACTTCTCTAACCAAGGCCCTTCTCCCCCGATTGCTCAGTTTGGCCGGGCAGCCAGCTCTAGGAAGTGTCTATGTAGTTCCAAACTTCTTCCATTTAAGAATGATTGAGGCCACTGTGTTCTTGAGGTCCTGCAATGCTGCAGACATGTTTTGGTACCCTTCCCCAGATCTGTACCTAGACGCAATCCTGTCTCGGAGCTCTACGGACAATTCCTTTTACCTCATGGCTTGGTTTTTGCACTGTCAACTGTGGGACCTTATATAGACAAGTGTGCTTTTTCAAATAATGTCCAATCAATTGCATTTACCACAGGTGGACTCCAATCAAGTTGTAGAAACATCTCAAGGATGATCAATGGAAACAGGATGCACCTCAGCTCAATTTCGAGTCTCATAGCAAAGGGTCTGAATACTTTCTGTGTTTTATTTTTTATAAATGTGCAAAAATGTCTAAACCTGTTTTCGCTTTGTCATTATGGGGTATTGTGTGTAGATCGATGAGGATTTTTTATTTATTTAATCAGTTTTAGAATAAAGCTGTAACGTAACAAAATGTGGAAAAAAGCAATTACAGCTGCAAGTCTCTTGGGGTAAGCTTGGCACATCTAGCCACTGGGAGGTTTGCCCATTCTTCAAGGCAAAACTGCTCCAGCTCCTTCAAGTTGGATGGGTTCCGCTGGTGTACAGCAATCTTTAAGTCATACCACAGATTCTCAATTGGATTTAGGTCTGGGCTTTGACTAGACCATTCCAAGCCATTTAAATGTTTCCCCTTAAACCACTCAAGTGTTGCTTTAGCAGTATGCTTAGGGTCATTGTCCTGCTGGAAGATGAACCTCCATCCCAGTCTCATATCTCTGGAAGACTGAAACAGGTTTCCCTCAAGAATTTCCCTGTATTTAGCGCCATCCATCATTCCTTTAATTCTGACCAGTTTCCCAGTCCCTGCCGATGGGAAAAACATCCCCACAGCATGATGCTGCCACCACCATGCTTCACTGTGGGGATGGTGTTCTCGGGGTGATGAGAGGTGTTTGGTTCGCGCCAAACATAGCGTTTTCAATTTTAGTCTCATCTGACCAGAGTACCTGCTTCCATATGTTTGGGGAGTCTCCCACATGCCTTTTGGCGAACGCCAAACGTGTTTGCTTATTTCTTTCTTTAAGCAATGGCTTTTTTCTGGCCACTCTTCCGTGAAGCCCAGCACTGTGGAGTGTACGGCTTAAAGTGGTCCTATGGACAGATACTCCAATCTTTGCTGTGGAGCTTTGCAGCTCCTTCAGGGGTTATCTTTTTTCTCTTGTTGCTTCTGATTAATGCAATTCTTGCCTGGTCCGTGGGTTTTGGTGGGCGGCCCTCTCTTGGCAGGTTTGTTGTGGTGCCATATTCTTTCCATTTGGTCGTCATGGTGTCTGAAGGTAATTGGTTGCACCAGATCTTATTTAGGGGCTTCATAATAAAGGGGGTGAATACATATGCATGCACCACTTTTGCGTTATTTATTTTGTAGAATTTTTTGAAACAAGTAATTTTTTTCATTTCACTTCATCAATTTGGACTATTTTGTGTACGTCCATTACATGAAATCCAAATAAAAATCTATTTAAATTACAGGTTGTAATGCAACAAAATAGGAAAAACGCCAAGGGGGATGAATACTTTTGCAAAGCACTGTAGACATGTCTTTCATTGGCACAGAGACAAACTCCAATCCAGTAACTTTTCATCCTTCAGGTATTTTACACGATGTTGAATGTAGAAAAATAACCATAACTCTGAAGAAATGTTAGGCCGTGCAAGCCTTTGGGCTTATAAAAGCTATGTAGGCAATACATTTTTGTAAAAGTTTAACAGGGGGCTGACATTACTCGATTTGGTTTTAGATCTCTATTGAAGCGTTTACAAATGTAATCTGTAAATGAATTAATAACCACGTGTGTAATAGGAATAATATTTGTAGAAAATGTTGAAAAAATGATTGGTGTACTATGGACATGATAGGTCACTGAACACACAGCACTTGTCTGTAGCTCATTATTGAAAAGACACAATGCTTGCTCACTATTCAAATATTTATTTAATTTTAAACTAATAAAAGATTGACGTTTCGGGCTTCATCAACGGCCTTCATTAAAAACAACAGACGGAATCGACAAATATATAGGTCATAGCAGGAAAGCATTCAGCTGGCGGTCTCAATGAGAGTTGTGCCTGTCAATACAAGTAGGTCCACAGGGTGAGAGGTACTGTGGTCTCCTAGTGGCAGAATAGAGATCTGTACGTGAATTAGTATCCAAAGCATTAATAACATAAATAATTCTAGAATGTCAAAGGGGAGGAATTTGCAAAGAATTCAAGGTGTACCTTTTCATAGGAGAGGTAAAGGAACCCACCACACTTGTCTGTAGATCTGTACCTCATATGGACAGTGACGTAATTGGGGGGGAAATATAAATAACTGGAAATATTCATAGAAAATCTGTGAAATTAAAAATAGCAATTCTAATGGGTGTACTATGAAGGAGGGAGGTCAGTGACCTAAGATCAAGTGGTTTTAGATATTGAAGCTATTGAAAATTACATCTGTACGTAAATTAATAACCACATCGGTAATATGTGAAGAATTTTGAAAAAATGTAAGGTGTACCTTTTTGATAAGAGGTCAAGGAACCCACCACACTTGTCTTTAGAGATATTTAGCTCATATGGACAGTGAACTATTGAACATTTGATCTATCACAGGAAACACTACACAGGTGTACTATGGAGGCGGGAGGTCAGTGATCTATCATCGAGTGGTTTTAGATGTATATGTCATTTGGACTGGAAGCTATTGAAAATGTGATCTGTATGCGAATTAATAGCCACAGCTGTAATAGGATAAATATTTGTAGAAAATCAAAAGGGATTAATTTTGAAAATAAATGTGCTTTAATAATAGAGGTCAAGGTACACATCACACTAGATTAGATCTCTAGCACGTGGATCGGGAGCCATTAAAAATGGTAATTATTTATCAGATGACATTCTAATGGGTGTATCATGGATTAGGGACATCAGTCACTTTCCTACAGGTGATTTTAGCTCTCTAGTTCATGTTAGTAGGCTACAGTAGGTTGTTATTTGAGCTCGTATTTTTACATACAATCCATAAAAGAACAATCAAATGTTTAAATGTAATTGTTGTGGAGAGAAAACAACATTGGTTTAAGATCTGTAGATCATTTAATAGAGAGAAATAACGTTTTTCTGTAAACATCAGGTTCGGCTGATTGCACTTTTAAGACGGACCCTTAGCCGTGAGTGCATAGTATTTCCCCCATTGAAACCAATGTATAGTCACTTTTTGAAAACAGAACGGAGAACATAAAGGCTGTACCTTGCTCTCTATTGTCATCTGATTCTAGATATATCACCATACTCATCCTAGGACCTTCCGTCTAAGAGGTATTGACGAGCAAACTCTGAATATCAAACCAATATCCAAACTGAAAACAAATTTACTGCCTCACATTACATGTTCTGTTTAGAGGCGAATTGGCTCTGGAAGCCAAAACAGATAAATACTCCATCTAAATGAGAATCGATTCTCAATTGCGGTACAAGGTTCTAGAAACAAAGCCCTCTACTTTCATATCACAAATGCAAAATACACACTTACTGTACACTGTTTTTACAGTTGTAGCCAACAGTATTTTTCAGTGACAACACGTTTGTGGCTTGCATCTTCCGTTTACACACAGGTGTTCGGAGAAGCAGATAGCTAATTGGCGCAGGTAGTCCACTCTTTCTTCCATCTGTTTTCCGTGAACAAAATATGGCCATGTGGGAACAATAACCCTATAAAGGTGTGTAGTAATTTAACCTTTTTGTTTTTTGAAAATTATTTCTTGCTGATATGAAATAATACAGTACGTTCCTTATGTTTCCAAAAACGTTCCACATGCGAGGGTTGTTAATGTTCAGACTGAGCGTCTGGCCTCTTAACAAAGCGCCCCTGTGCAGTAGCCCGTGATCATGACTCTCAGTTCCATTACATTACACATAAGAGTCATTGGACGAAGGCATGAACCTACATACAAAACCATGTAACCTTTAACCTGCCAAGTTGTAGCTAGCTATAGCTAGCTAATTTTCAAGCCTGTGAAATATAGCCAAGCTAATTTCAGGAGGGTACTAACGTTTCCCAAAGTCCAATGTTGACTAAAGTTAAACATCATAGAATAGAATCTTCAAGACAGTATGGAGTCTAATCAGAGATTCTGTTGGCTGTAACGTTACTCCCTTTCTTTACGGATGACTGAAAAGATGAGCATTTATCAGTAGGCCTACTTAGCCCTTATAAAGGAATACCGTTACAGTGACACTAACTAGATCATACATTTAATTCTACAGTACTTTTAAAATACAATACCCAATACTGCACTTTAATAATATTGAGCAGTGGTGGCAAGGGTATCGGGGGTGCATTGCTACTAGCGTTAGCACAATAAAATGCTAGCTGTTCCTTCTAGTCATTGAGCCAACAACTATCCATTTAAAAGTGAGTCTCGGCAGAAATATATATATAATATGTGGGCCACCATTGCTAAATGAATATAGGGGAAACACTGTTGAGCTGCTTTGTAGGTCATGTTATTTAATTTCTTGTTGTTGTTAGAACAACCTTTAGGGCATAGGACAATTTAGATAGTTTATCTGACACTGTTGACAAGATAAGATTGCTCTGTTATAAGATGCAATGGCATTTTGGCTTCCTTATGTGTGTCACTGCCTAGCCTCGAGTATGTGTGTCTCCCTCGCTAGGAACGTAATACAGAGCTGTGAACTAACACTTCCTGGAAGTGGCATATGTTCTGTAAGTTAGGCTACTGTCTACATAGTTGTACATACACACTCTCAAGACGTTTCATAACAACAGCTATTTTCCCATTGAATTATGTTTAACTGGGGTACCTATGACCTTATCTTCCATGTAATAGTAACCTGTAACGGTAAATGACATATTAGCCTTTTACAAATTCTTCAGAAATAAGCTTGGCCTATTTTAAGGCACTCACAATTGGTTAGCAACAAAGCTTTTCCTTGAGAATACTCTCTTTGGGCTACATGTGCAGATCTCTCTGTAGATATGTTAATTGATTTGGTTGGTATTTTGTCCCACATATCCTAATTTCATTAGCAGGTCATTGTTGTTGATAGGTATATTTTTTTGTTCTTGATGATACTTAACCGATTGAATTAGGCTAGGCTACTGTAATGCTATCTAAAATGTTCATTCTTTTTTATTGGAGAAATGCTACAGCGGGCCTACTTGTTGTAAGTGGATTACATTTGTCCCAACACAATGGCCAATCAATGTGATTTAATGTAGCTGATACAGATTTGCTACAGTACCATTGGACACAAAAGTACTCCTCTTACATGACATCATAAGGCTTTGTCCACCATTTTAGTTAACAATGGAGGTAATCAATGATTGGCCTATCTAATGATCATCGCTAGTTGGAGTTGTCCATGGGCCAGTGGAAAAATGTGTCCACTTCAGGGTGGCAGAGGTTTCATGGTATTCAATTGTTCGCCACAAGATCAAAATAGAGAGCGGCATGCATTGCTGTTGTTGGATTGTCCTCACTCAAGGTTAGGAAGCATATGGCTGTGGCATGCGAGTTCTCACCTCTGACCCCTAATGAGTCATACAGTAGCAAGCAGCTCAGTAATCGATATTCCTGAAGAGGGCATATTAGGAGTCATGTTTTATCAATGAAACTGTTTTGTGAAGCAACAAGAAACCAAGCTGTGTAACCACAAAAGCTTTTTAAGGATGGATCTAGTTCTTACAGTTGGGATAAGTTGGTGGATGTAAGTATTAACATAAAAAAAAATATATATATAAAATGGTTGATGATGAATATTTGTTGTTCTCCACTCAGGTGAAGACTGTAAGGCACTGATCTAAAGCACAAAGCATCATGGAGGAGGACAGTAAACCACTACTGGACTCAGTGCGTAGAGAGAGCTACACCGACAGAGGCTCCACGGATTCACTGGACCGAAGGAGGTAGGTTATTTCATGGTCTCATTTGTACTGGGTGCGCTGGAGTACCTCACAGTGGAAGATCTGACAGAATAAGCCTACACAGCTTTTTGTATGAACGTTGTATGATAAGATTATAATAATACTAGTATTTTATTGTCTGTTTTTTAGCATTTGTTATCCTAATCTTACCTCACAAATGGTTTGACTCAGTATTTTCAAGCTTCCAGCTGTAAATTCAAGTGAGCTCTCTAACCCGACAGAAAAAGGTATTTGGCCCATTCAAGTTAATCACTGACCGCTCATGTGCCACACAATTGGAACTAGCATTGCTTTCACATGACACAGTGGCAAAAATGTTTTTCTAAAGCCATATAGATCCACTCTGGAAGTTATGACTTCATGTGAATCTACTGTGCACATTAGCCCAGCTACCCGCAGCATGCTAGTGAGTTGTTTACTAGCCAGGAGAAGCCCTTACCTTTATTTAACCAGGTTAGTTCCTGGTGTAACAGAAAAGCTTTTCACAATACTGAGCTGAACCGAACCGAGCCTAGCCAAACCACGCTGTACCGAGCTGGTCTGGTTACCATCGACCATAGTATCAGAGCCAGCACGGTTTGGGTTGACACAATTTTGTGAAAAGAGGAAGACAGTCACCCCGTACTGTGCTTCCTCAGAAAAGTAATGATCTGTCAGTGTTTGAAGTCTAGAGCGTGCTCTCACTTCACCCAGGGATTCTTTCAGGCCGCATCACAACCCAGGCGTCCAGTGGATGAATCGCCACCCAGGCACCCATTGGATTAATCCACTTTGGTATTTCACAAATACTAAGGAGTTGCTAGCTCGATTTATTAGAAAGATGCAGCTTTGCTTTGCTGCACACTTATCCCAGAACAACCCCTCCCACACGTACAGACACAGAAACACACACACACACACACACACACACACAGACTCCAGCCACCCAAGTCATAGCCTGTTCTCTCTGCTACCGCACGGCAAGCGGTACCGATGCACCAAGTCTGGAACCAACAGGACCCTGAACAGCTTCTACCCCCAAGCCATAAGACTACTAAATAGTTAGTCCGGGTAGTTATTGGTTAACTATTTAACTATCTGCATTGACGCTTTTTGCACTAACTCTTTTGACTCATCACATAAGCTGCTGTTACGGTGTACTATCTACCCTGTTGCCAAGTGACTTTATCCCTACCTATATGTACATATCAACTTCAGTTACCTCGTACCCCTGCACATCGACTCAGTACTGGTACCCCGTGTATATAGCCAAGTTATCGTTACTCATTGTGTATTTATTATTACTTTTATTATGACGTTTTACTTTTCTATTATTTCTCTATTGTCTTTCTCTCTGCATTGTGGGGAAGGGCCCGTCAGTAAGCATTTCACTGTTGGTTTACACCTGTTTACGAAGCATGTGACAAATTTAAATTGGATTTGATTTGAGAACCCTTCCCGAATAGTGCCACACACCCTGTTCCGTTTCAGTGGCTGGAAATTAGTGGTAGCCTATGTTTAGCTCGAGTTTAATGTTAAAAGCAAGAAGGCATTTTGGATGTTCTTAGAAATACACTGTTGGACACCTAACCCGGAGACATTGTCTTTCACACTGCAGCACTAACTACACCATGTGTATGGGATATGCTGTCCAATTAAATGCTTACTGGCAGGTTCCTCCTCGACAGTGCAACAACAATAAGAAGTTATGTAGGACTGGAGAGGTCAATGTTTCACCTTTTGTCAAGTCTTTTATGAGCAATTTAACAATCAAGCATAACTGCTTTGGACAATGCAATTCTGATGTCAGTAGAATCTGTTTTGTGGGATGACAAAGTGCACAAGTGTTTTCACCACTGCTGTGTAATGTGTACCAGTCTCTTCTCTCTCATTATGTAGAGACGGTCATACCATATATTCACACAACATATATTAGAGGAAAAGGAAATTCCAAGGCAAAATCATGACCAATGCTTTAGGAAAGGTTGTGTAATTATTTTCGAAGATTTTCAGAACCAATCTTCTTGCTCATTTAATCAGTTCTGTCCCAGTATGGTCTCGTACTGCATGGCCCGGGTCCCATCCAATACCTTTCAAATGGATCCTTCCCTGCTCCCTTATTTGAGATAATCACTGATCTGTAAGTGTGTGTGGATCGGTATAGACATGGTTTTCACTCCCTTGCTTTTACCAATATTCCCATGTTAGGTCAGTGGGTTTCTCAAGAAAAGGCATCTTTTTTTAAGTATTCAAACTGGGTCCATGTAACCAAAGAAGGTGGATCATTTACAGTATACCATTAACAGTCATTTAGGCTAATCTGTCTGTGTTGTCTTCAGGCCTTTCCACGTGGAGCATCGGAATATAGTGGAGGATGACCCCTCTGAGAGGGTGTCAGCAGAGGCCTCTGTCCTCAGCAGCAGAGTGCATTACTACAGCCGGCTCACTGCCTCCTCCGACAGGCTGCTGGTAGGCCACACACACACACACACACACACACACACACACACACACACACACACACACACCTGTTTTAAGACCAGTAGATACATATTATTATTATTATTATTATTAGTAGTAGTAGTAGTAGTAGTAGTAGTAGTAGTAGTACTCCTATTGATCAGGCTTGCTGTATATGAAGTGGGATAAATAGTATTCATCAACAACCGATCCATCAGCCCATACACGTAAAGCTGGTAGCTTGCACACAGGAACCTGTTTTCATGCCACTTGTACAGTGTTGACAATTGCGTGTCAATTGAGAGGACAAGCGTTGGGAGAGTAGATAAGCAATCGTCAATGGCTTCATTTTTCCTGCAGTGATCTGGTGATAATGGTTTTAGTATGGCATATTACACAGTCCCGCCACTCTGGCTAATGAAAGCTGTTTTGTCTCTGAACAACAATTGGCAGTGTCAGTAACCTTAAGGCGTCCGCATGCTTCCCAGCCGAAACAGTTCGGAAGAGTTTGTGCATGTATTATGATGCCATTTTTGTGATGTTTTTGTTTGTTTTGGACTTCAGTAAAGGTTCTTTCGGGTGTTGTTTCTCTCGACTCAAGCCGAAGTCTACGCCCCTTCGTCGGTGATTGGTCAACAGTAGGGATTCTTCAATAAAGTATTTGTTGTCATTCAACGAGAGACGACTCGTTTTCATGCAAATTATTTCATTGAGAAATACTGCACCAAACATCTTAGTTAGATGTAAAATTGTGCGACTAAGATCTCCTCAGCAAAATCGTCAAAATTAATGACTGATTTTTGTTATCGTCGATTTAATTCTGTATATTTTGAGGAAGTTTGTACTGGCTACGGCGTCTCAAAATGGACAAACAGTACTATTGCCTTTTTTTTTTCAAGCGAAGGTGTTTTTAAGGGAGGATGTAAGCACACTCGATCGGTTGGCCTAGCCAAGTTCATCTAGGCACCAGCCGAACTGAAGCATGCTAACGCCTTTGTACCCTTCCGCTTCAAATGGACCGCTTGCAGACAAGCAGTTAGTCATCCACTACCATAACCTATAAGGATAGCAGCATTCCCTAAAGAGAGCGTAAATCATTATCCACAGATGCTGAGACGCGATAGTCCGGCGTCCCATTGTGACACGGCTACGCGGCTCTGAGACCACCATCTGCGGGGGAAGCACAGCCCGAATGCGCACCTCCCCACAATTCCCAACCAACGCGTCTCCGATACTTGCCCTCTATTCATTTGAATGTGTTGACAGTTGGAGAAATAGCTTGAGCTGCGCTGAGAATTTGAAAAGTATGAAAGCCAACGGTCCAATATTCTAGAACACTGCTGTGCATACACGTTTGGTACTCTGATAGACCCTTTAGGAAGTCTTTAATCAATAATGCTTGGTATGTAGCTTCACTGTGCTGTGGCTGCCAAAGCACAGGTCAGTGGACCGTATATGTGTACATTACCCTCTTAAGTCCTATTGATTTGGTTAGATCTTAGCTCCTACCAAGTGAGGTGGTTGTAGATTCAGCCCTGGGTCATGTTCATTAGGCACTAAACGGAAGAAAACTATTTTTTTCCCATGTCAGAGCCCTCCAGACCACGTGATCCCCTGTCCAGAGGAGATCTATGTGTACAGTCCTCTGGGGATGGCCTTCAAAGTGACTGGAGGGGACGGAGGGTCCAAAAACCCCAGCATCATCACGATGTAAGCGCTCAACCATCACCCCTGATATTTGCTCCATTAGATTAGTTGTATGGTGTAAATGCCTGTAAAAACTGTACTCATCTTACCTCACTACATCAAGTTCATAGGTTTACATGTAGGTTTATTATCTTACCTCTTTACTTCAAGTTCATAGGTTTACATGTACAGGACCAGTCAAAAGTTTGGACACCTACTCATTCAAGGGTTTTTCTTTATTTTTACTATTTTCTACATTGTAAAATAATAGTGAAGACATCAAAACTATGAAATAACACATATGTAATCATGTAGTAACCAAAAAAAGTGTTAAACAAATCAAAATATATTTTAGATTTTAGATTCTTCAAAGTAGCCACCCTTTGCCTTGATGACAGCTTTGCACACTCTTGGCATTCTCTCAACCAGCTTCACCTGAAATGCTTTTCCAACAGTCTTAAAGGAGTTTCCACATATGCTGAGCACTTGTTGGCTGCTTTTCCTTCACTCTGCGGTCCAACTCATCCCAAACCATCTCAATTGGGTTGAGGTTGGGTGATTTTGGAGGCCAGGTCATCTGATGCAGCACTCCATCACTCTCCTTGGTCAAATAGCCCTTACACAGCCTGGAGGTGTGTTGGGTCATCGTCCTGTTGAAAAACAAATGATAGTCCCACTAAGCCCAAACCAGATGGGAGGCATATCGCTGCAGAATGCTGTGGTAGCCATGCTGGTTAAGTGTGCTTTGAATTCGAATTAAATCAGACAGTGTCACCAGCAAAACACTCCCACACCATCACACATCCTCCATGCTTCACGGTGGGAACCTTACATGCAGAGATCATCCGTTCACCTACTCTGCGTCTCACACAGTGGTTGGAACCAAAAATCTCCAATTTGGACTCACCAGACCAAAGGACAGATTTCCACCGGTCTAATGTCCATTGCTCGTGTTTCTTGGCCCAAGCAAGTCTCTTCTTCTTATTGGTGTCCTTTAGTAGTGGTTTCTTTGCAGCAATTTGACCATGAAGGCCTGATTCACGCAGTCTCCTCCGAACAGTTGATGTTGATGTGTCTGTTACTTGAACTCTGTGAAGCATTTATTTGGGCTGCAATCTGAGGTGCAGTTAACTCTAATGAGCTAATCCTCTGCAGCAAAGGTAAGGGTCTTCCTTTCCTGTGGCGGTCCTCATGAGAGCCAGTTTCATCATAGCGCTTGATGGTTTTTGCGACTGCACTTGAAGAAATGTTTCTGTATGGACTGACCTTCATGTCTTAAAGTAATGATGGACTGTCGTTTCTCTTTGCTTATTTGAGCTGTTCTTGCCATAATATGGACTTGGTCTTTTACTAAATAGGGTTATCTTCTGTATACCACTCCTACCTTGTCACAACACAACTGATTGGCTCAAATGCATTAAGAAGGAAAGAAATTCCACAAATAAACTTTTAACAAGGCACACCTGTTAATTGAAATGCATTCCAGGTGACTACCTCATGAAGCTGGTTGAGAGAATGCCAAGAGTGTGCAAAGCTGTCATCAAGGCAAAGGGTGGCTATCTGAAGAATCTCAAATATTTAAAATATATTTTGATTTGTTTAACACTTTTTCGGTTACTACATGATTCCATTTGTGTTATTTCATAGTTTTGATGTCTTCACTATTATTCTACAATGTAGAAAATAGTAAAAATAAAGAAAAAGCCTTGAATGAGTAGGTGTGTCCAAACTGTTGACGGGTACTGTGGGTTTACCATCTTACCTCTTTATTTCAAGTTCATAGGTTTACATATACTGTAGCTGCTCTAATTATATGATTGCTCCAAATGACCATTGGGAATTCCTCCTCTTAGTTTTGCCATATGGAACACGATGATGGGGACATCTATACTCAGTATACCATGGGGGATAAAGCAGGTAATTAATCTATACTCTGTATATACCATGGGGGATAAAGCAGGTAATTAATCTATACTCTGTATATACCATGGGGGATAAAGCAGGTAATTAATCTATACTCTGTATATACCATGGGGGATAAAGCAGGTAATTAATATATACTCTGTATATACCATGGGGGATAAAGCAGGTAATTCATCTATACTCAGTATATACCATGGGGGATAAAGCAGGTAATTCATCTATACTCTGTATATACCATGGGAGATAAAGCAGGTAATTAATCTATACTCAGTATATACCATGGGGGATAAAGCAGGTAATTCATCTATACTCAGTATATACCATGGGGGATAAAGCAGGTAATTAATCTATACTCAGTATATACCATGGGGGATAAAGTAGGTAATTAATCTATACTCAGTATATACCATGGGGGATAAAGCAGGTAATTAATCTATACTCTGTATATACCATGGGGGATAAAGCAGGTAATTAATCTATACTCTGTATATACCATGGGGGATAAAGCAGGTAATTCATCTATACTCAGTATATACCATGGGAGATAAAGCAGGTAATTAATCTATACTCAGTATATACCATGGGGGATAAAGCAGGTAATTCATCTATACTCAGTATATACCATGGGGGATAAAGCAGGTAATTAATCTATACTCAGTATATACCATGGGGGATAAAGGTAATTGTGAATCATTTCTCTAGCCTAACTGGATAGTCATATTGCAATTATACCATACAACACTAAGTAATAGCCCACATATTAGTTAATGTCTCCTTCGTAAGTGTTATTAGCCTGATCCCAGATCTGTTTGTGCTCTCCTGCCAATTACTATGGTTGTTGTCATAGTAACCATGGTTATACAGATCTGGGACCAGGCTAAAGTGTAACTCCCACTGACCTGTCTCTTCTCCTTGCAGGCAGGGTTCACATTGGGCATCATCCTCCTGATCTCTATGGGTCTGCTGACCCTCTACTGCTGTCTCAGAGTGCTCAAATCACCCAAGTCAATACGTAAGACCATCAGCAGTGACTTAAGTGTTTCCCCTACCCTTGTATATGTGGGACGGGGCCCCTCACGTGTCTTTCTTGCACCCCCCGTCTAAAAGTGTTTAGAGCAGGGCTGTCAAACATCTGGCCCGCGGGCGGTTTGAGTAAAACAAAAAATGATACCTTTTTTAAAATAATTATTAATCGACATTGAAATGACTAAAACCAAATATAAACTATTGAAATGATAGTAGCTGTTGTCTGTAGAACATTGTGTAGAGTAGCTGTTGTCTGTAGAACATTGTGTAGAGTAGCTGTTGTCTGCAGAACATTGTGGAGAGTAGCTGTTGTCTGTAGAACATTGTGGAGAGTAGCTGTTGTCTGTAGAACATTGTGGAGAGTAGCTGTTGTCTGTAGAACATTGTGGAGAGTAGCTGTTGTCCCCTCACATTGTGTAGAGTAGCTGTTGTCTGTAGAACATTGTGTAGAGTAGCTGTTGTCTGTAGAACATTGTGTAGAGTAGCTGTTGTCTGCAGAACATTGTGTAG
Source organism: Coregonus clupeaformis (assembly GCF_020615455.1). Lineage (NCBI taxonomy): Eukaryota > Metazoa > Chordata > Actinopteri > Salmoniformes > Salmonidae > Coregonus > Coregonus clupeaformis. The sequence continues at coordinate 14,806,640 of NC_059206.1, forward strand.
AGTAGCTGTTGTCTGCAGAACATTGTGGAGAGTAGCTGTTGTCTGTAGAACATTGTGTAGAGTAGCTGTTGTCTGTAGAACATTGTGTAGAGTAGCTGTTGTCTGCAGAACATTGTGGAGAGTAGCTGTTGTCTGTAGAACATTGTGGAGAGTAGCTGTTGTCTGTAGAACATTGTGGAGAGTAGCTGTTGTCCCCTCACATTGTGTAGAGTAGCTGTTGTCTGTAGAACATTGTGTAGAGTAGCTGTTGTCTGTAGAACATTGTGTAGAGTAGCTGTTGTCTGCAGAACATTGTGGAGAGTAGCTGTTGTCTGTAGAACATTGTGGAGAGTAGCTGTTGTCTGTAGAACATTGTGGAGAGTAGCTGTTGTCCCCTCACATTGTGTAGAGTAGCTGTTGTCCCCTAACATTGTGTAGAGTAGCTGTTGTCTGCAGAACATTGTGGAGAGTAGCTGTTGTCCCCTCACATTGTGTAGAGTAGCTGTTGTCCCCTCACATTGTGTAGAGTAGCTGTTGTCCCCTAACATTGTGTAGAGTAGCTGTTGTCTGCAGAACATTGTGGAGAGTAGCTGTTGTCCCCTAACATTGTGGAGAGTAGCTGTTGTCCCCTCACATTGTGTAGAGTAGCTGTTGTCCCCTCACATTGTGTAGAGTAGCTGTTGTCCCCTCACATTGTGTAGAGTAGCTGTTGTCTGTAGAACATTGTGGAGAGTAGCTGTTGTCTGTAGAACATTATGGAGAGTAGCTGTTGTCCCCTCACATTGTGTAGAGTAGCTGTTGTCTGTAGAACATTGTGGAGCGTAGCTGTTGTCCCCTCACATTGTGTAGAGTAGCTGTTGTCTGCAGAACATTGTATAGAGTAGCTGTTGTCCCCTAACATTGTGTAGAGTAGCTGTTGTCTGCAGAACATTGTATAGAGTAGCTGTTGTCCCCTAACATTGTGTAGAGTAGCTGTTGTCCCCTAACATTGTGTAGAGTAGCTGTTGTCCCCTCACATTGTGTAAAGTAGCTGTTGTCTGTAGACCATTGTGTAGAGTAGCTGTTGTCCCCTCACATTGTGGAGAGTAGCTGTTGTCTGTAGAACATTGTGGAGCGTAGCTGTTGTCCCCTCACATTGTGTAGAGTAGCTGTTGTCTGCAGAACATTGTATAGAGTAGCTGTTGTCCCCTAACATTGTGTAGAGTAGCTGTTGTCTGTAGAACATTGTGTAGAGTAGCTGTTGTCTGTAGAACATTGTGTAGAGTAGCTGTTGTCCCCTAACATTGCATAGAGTAGCTGTTGTCCCCTCACATTGTGTAGAGTAGCTGTTGTCCCCTCACATTGTGTAGAGTAGCTGTTGTCTGTAGAACATTGTGGAGAGTAGCTGTTGTCTGTAGAACATTGTGTAGAGTAGCTGTTGTCCCCTCACATTGTGTAGAGTAGCTGTTGTCTGTAGAACATTGTGGAGCGTAGCTGTTGTCTGTAGAACATTGTGGAGAGTAGCTGTTGTCTGCAGAACATTGTGTAGAGTAGCTGTTGTCCCCTCACATTGTGTAGAGTAGCTGTTGTCTGTAGAACATTGTGGAGAGTAGCTGTTGTCTGTAGAACGTTGTGGAGAGTAGCTGTTGTCTGTAGAACATTGTGTAGAGTAGCTGTTGTCCCCTCACATTGTGTAGAGTAGCTGTTGTCCCCTCACATTGTGTAGAGTAGCTGTTGTCCCCTCACATTGTGTAGAGTAGCTGTTGTCTGTAGAACATTGTGGAGAGTAGCTGTTGTCTGTAGAACATTGTGGTGAGTAGCTGTTGTCTGCAGAACATTGTGGAGAGTAGCTGTTGTCTGTAGAACATTGTGGAGAGTAGCTGTTGTCTGTAGAACATTGTGTAGAGTAGCTGTTGTCTGTAGAACATTGTGAAGAGTAGCTGTTGTCTGTAGAACATTGTGTAGAGTAGCTGTTGTCTGTAGAACATTGTGTAGAGTAGCTGTTGTCCCCTCACATTGTGTAGAGTAGCTGTTGTCCCCTCACATTGTGTAGAGTAGCTGTTGTCTGTAGAACATTGTGGAGAGTAGCTGTTGTCCCCTCACATTGTGTAGAGTAGCTGTTGTCTGTAGAACATTGTGGAGCGTAGCTGTTGTCTGTAGAACATTGTGGAGAGTAGCTGTTGTCTGTAGAACATTGTGTAGAGTAGCTGTTGTCCCCTCACATTGTGGAGAGTAGCTGTTGTCTGCAGAACATTGTGGAGCGTAGCTGTTGTCTGTAGAACATTGTGGAGAGTAGCTGTTGTCTGTAGAACATTGTGTAGAGTAGCTGTTGTCTGTAGAACATTGTGTAGAGTAGCTGTTGTCTGTAGAACATTGTGTAGAGTAGCTGTTGTCCCCTCACATTGTGTAGAGTAGCTGTTGTCTGTAGAACGTTGTGGAGAGTAGCTGTTGTCTGTAGAACATTGTGTAGGAGTAGCTGTTGTCCCCTCACATTGTGTAGAGTAGCTGTTGTCTGTAGAACATTGTGGAGAGTAGCTGTTGTCTGTAGAACATTGTGGAGAGTAGCTGTTGTCTGTAGAACATTGTGGAGAGTAGCTGTTGTCTGCAGAACATTGTGGAGAGTAGCTGTTGTCTGTAGAACATTGTGGAGAGTAGCTGTTGTCTGTAGAACATTGTGTAGAGTAGCTGTTGTCTGTAGAACATTGTGAAGAGTAGCTGTTGTCTGTAGAACATTGTGTAGAGTAGCTGTTGTCTGTAGAACATTGTGTAGAGTAGCTGTTGTCCCCTCACATTGTGTAGAGTAGCTGTTGTCCCCTCACATTGTGTAGAGTAGCTGTTGTCTGTAGAACATTGTGGAGAGTAGCTGTTGTCCCCTCACATTGTGTAGAGTAGCTGTTGTCTGTAGAACATTGTGGAGCGTAGCTGTTGTCTGTAGAACATTGTGGAGAGTAGCTGTTGTCTGTAGAACATTGTGTAGAGTAGCTGTGTCCCCTCACATTGTGGAGAGTAGCTGTTGTCTGCAGAACATTGTGGAGCGTAGCTGTTGTCTGTAGAACATTGTGGAGAGTAGCTGTTGTCTGTAGAACATTGTGTAGAGTAGCTGTTGTCTGTAGAACATTGTGTAGAGTAGCTGTTGTCTGCAGAACATTGTGTAGAGTAGCTGTTGTCCCCTAACATTGTGGAGAGTAGCTGTTGTCCCCTAACATTGTGTAGAGTAGCTGTTGTCTGTAGAACATTGTGTAGAGTAGCTGTTGTCTGCAGAACATTGTGTAGAGTAGCTGTTGTCTGCAGAACATTGTGTAGAGTAGCTGTTGTCTGTAGAACATTGTGTAGAGTAGCTGTTGTCTGCAGACCATTGTGGAGCGTAGCTGTTGTCTGTAGAACATTGTGGAGAGTAGCTGTTGTCTGTAGAACATTGTGGAGAGTAGCTGTTGTCTGTAGAACATTGTGTAGAGTAGCTGTTGTCTGTAGAACATTGTGTAGAGTAGCTGTTGTCTGCAGAACATTGTGTAGAGTAGCTGTTGTCCCCTAACATTGTGGAGAGTAGCTGTTGTCCCCTAACATTGTGTAGAGTAGCTGTTGTCTGTAGAACATTGTGTAGAGTAGCTGTTGTCTGCAGAACATTGTGTAGAGTAGCTGTTGTCTGCAGAACATTGTGTAGAGTAGCTGTTGTCTGTAGAACATTGTGTAGAGTAGCTGTTGTCTGCAGAACATTGTGGAGCGTAGCTGTTGTCTGTAGAACATTGTGGAGAGTAGCTGTTGTCTGTAGAACATTGTGTAGAGTAGCTGTTGTCTGTAGAACATTGTGTAGAGTAGCTGTTGTCTGTAGAACATTGTGTAGAGTAGCTGTTGTCTGCAGAACATTGTGTAGAGTAGCTGTTGTCCCCTAACATTGTGGAGAGTAGCTGTTGTCCCCTAACATTGTGTAGAGTAGCTGTTGTCTGTAGAACATTGTGTAGAGTAGCTGTTGTCTGCAGAACATTGTGTAGAGTAGCTGTTGTCTGTAGAACATTGTGTAGAGTAGCTGTTGTCTGCAGAACATTGTGGAGAGTAGCTGTTGTCTGCAGAACATTGTGGAGAGTAGCTGTTGTCCCCTAACATTGTGGAGAGTAGCTGTTGTCCCCTCACATTGTGTAGAGTAGCTGTTGTCCCCTCACATTGTGTAGAGTAGCTGTTGTCCCCTCACATTGTGTAGAGTAGCTGTTGTCTGTAGAACATTGTGGAGAGTAGCTGTTGTCTGTAGAACATTATGGAGAGTAGCTGTTGTCCCCTCACATTGTGTAGAGTAGCTGTTGTCTGTAGAACATTGTGGAGCGTAGCTGTTGTCCCCTCACATTGTGTAGAGTAGCTGTTGTCTGCAGAACATTGTATAGAGTAGCTGTTGTCCCCTAACATTGTGTAGAGTAGCTGTTGTCTGCAGAACATTGTATAGAGTAGCTGTTGTCCCCTAACATTGTGTAGAGTAGCTGTTGTCCCCTAACATTGTGTAGAGTAGCTGTTGTCCCCTCACATTGTGTAAAGTAGCTGTTGTCTGTAGACCATTGTGTAGAGTAGCTGTTGTCCCCTCACATTGTGGAGAGTAGCTGTTGTCTGTAGAACATTGTGGAGCGTAGCTGTTGTCCCCTCACATTGTGTAGAGTAGCTGTTGTCTGCAGAACATTGTATAGAGTAGCTGTTGTCCCCTAACATTGTGTAGAGTAGCTGTTGTCTGTAGAACATTGTGTAGAGTAGCTGTTGTCTGTAGAACATTGTGTAGAGTAGCTGTTGTCCCCTAACATTGCATAGAGTAGCTGTTGTCCCCTCACATTGTGTAGAGTAGCTGTTGTCCCCTCACATTGTGTAGAGTAGCTGTTGTCTGTAGAACATTGTGGAGAGTAGCTGTTGTCTGTAGAACATTGTGTAGAGTAGCTGTTGTCCCCTCACATTGTGTAGAGTAGCTGTTGTCTGTAGAACATTGTGGAGCGTAGCTGTTGTCTGTAGAACATTGTGGAGAGTAGCTGTTGTCTGCAGAACATTGTGTAGAGTAGCTGTTGTCCCCTCACATTGTGTAGAGTAGCTGTTGTCTGTAGAACATTGTGAGAGTAGCTGTTGTCTGTAGAACGTTGTGGAGAGTAGCTGTTGTCTGTAGAACATTGTGTAGAGTAGCTGTTGTCCCCTCACATTGTGTAGAGTAGCTGTTGTCCCCTCACATTGTGTAGAGTAGCTGTTGTCCCCTCACATTGTGTAGAGTAGCTGTTGTCTGTAGAACATTGTGGTGAGTAGCTGTTGTCTGCAGAACATTGTGGAGAGTAGCTGTTGTCTGTAGAACATTGTGGAGAGTAGCTGTTGTCTGTAGAACATTGTGTAGAGTAGCTGTTGTCTGTAGAACATTGTGAAGAGTAGCTGTTGTCTGTAGAACATTGTGTAGAGTAGCTGTTGTCTGTAGAACATTGTGTAGAGTAGCTGTTGTCCCCTCACATTGTGTAGAGTAGCTGTTGTCCCCTCACATTGTGTAGAGTAGCTGTTGTCTGTAGAACATTGTGGAGAGTAGCTGTTGTCCCCTCACATTGTGTAGAGTAGCTGTTGTCTGTGGAACATTGTGGAGCGTAGCTGTTGTCTGTAGAACATTGTGGAGAGTAGCTGTTGTCTGTAGAACATTGTGTAGAGTAGCTGTTGTCCCCTCACATTGTGGAGAGTAGCTGTTGTCTGCAGAACATTGTGGAGCGTAGCTGTTGTCTGTAGAACATTGTGGAGAGTAGCTGTTGTCTGTAGAACATTGTGTAGAGTAGCTGTTGTCTGTAGAACATTGTGTAGAGTAGCTGTTGTCTGTAGAACATTGTGTAGAGTAGCTGTTGTCCCCTCACATTGTGTAGAGTAGCTGTTGTCTGTAGAACGTTGTGGAGAGTAGCTGTTGTCTGTAGAACATTGTGTAGAGTAGCTGTTGTCCCCTCACATTGTGTAGAGTAGCTGTTGTCTGTAGAACATTGTGGAGAGTAGCTGTTGTCTGTAGAACATTGTGGAGAGTAGCTGTTGTCTGTAGAACATTGTGGAGAGTAGCTGTTGTCTGCAGAACATTGTGGAGAGTAGCTGTTGTCTGTAGAACATTGTGGAGAGTAGCTGTTGTCTGTAGAACATTGTGTAGAGTAGCTGTTGTCTGTAGAACATTGTGAAGAGTAGCTGTTGTCTGTAGAACATTGTGTAGAGTAGCTGTTGTCTGTAGAACATTGTGTAGAGTAGCTGTTGTCCCCTCACATTGTGTAGAGTAGCTGTTGTCCCCTCACATTGTGTAGAGTAGCTGTTGTCTGTAGAACATTGTGGAGAGTAGCTGTTGTCCCCTCACATTGTGTAGAGTAGCTGTTGTCTGTAGAACATTGTGGAGCGTAGCTGTTGTCTGTAGAACATTGTGGAGAGTAGCTGTTGTCTGTAGAACATTGTGTAGAGTAGCTGTGTCCCCTCACATTGTGGAGAGTAGCTGTTGTCTGCAGAACATTGTGGAGCGTAGCTGTTGTCTGTAGAACATTGTGGAGAGTAGCTGTTGTCTGTAGAACATTGTGTAGAGTAGCTGTTGTCTGTAGAACATTGTGTAGAGTAGCTGTTGTCTGCAGAACATTGTGTAGAGTAGCTGTTGTCCCCTAACATTGTGGAGAGTAGCTGTTGTCCCCTAACATTGTGTAGAGTAGCTGTTGTCTGTAGAACATTGTGTAGAGTAGCTGTTGTCTGCAGAACATTGTGTAGAGTAGCTGTTGTCTGCAGAACATTGTGTAGAGTAGCTGTTGTCTGTAGAACATTGTGTAGAGTAGCTGTTGTCTGCAGACCATTGTGGAGCGTAGCTGTTGTCTGTAGAACATTGTGGAGAGTAGCTGTTGTCTGTAGAACATTGTGGAGAGTAGCTGTTGTCTGTAGAACATTGTGTAGAGTAGCTGTTGTCTGTAGAACATTGTGTAGAGTAGCTGTTGTCTGCAGAACATTGTGTAGAGTAGCTGTTGTCCCCTAACATTGTGGAGAGTAGCTGTTGTCCCCTAACATTGTGTAGAGTAGCTGTTGTCTGTAGAACATTGTGTAGAGTAGCTGTTGTCTGCAGAACATTGTGTAGAGTAGCTGTTGTCTGCAGAACATTGTGTAGAGTAGCTGTTGTCTGTAGAACATTGTGTAGAGTAGCTGTTGTCTGCAGAACATTGTGGAGCGTAGCTGTTGTCTGTAGAACATTGTGGAGAGTAGCTGTTGTCTGTAGAACATTGTGTAGAGTAGCTGTTGTCTGTAGAACATTGTGTAGAGTAGCTGTTGTCTGTAGAACATTGTGTAGAGTAGCTGTTGTCTGCAGAACATTGTGTAGAGTAGCTGTTGTCCCCTAACATTGTGGAGAGTAGCTGTTGTCCCCTAACATTGTGTAGAGTAGCTGTTGTCTGTAGAACATTGTGTAGAGTAGCTGTTGTCTGCAGAACATTGTGTAGAGTAGCTGTTGTCTGTAGAACATTGTGTAGAGTAGCTGTTGTCTGCAGAACATTGTGGAGAGTAGCTGTTGTCTGCAGAACATTGTGGAGAGTAGCTGTTGTCCCCTAACATTGTGGAGAGTAGCTGTTGTCTGTAGAACATTGTGTAGAGTAGCTGTTGTCGGCAGAACATTGTGTAGAGTAGCTGTTGTCTGTAGAACATTGTGGAGAGTAGCTGTTGTCTGTAGAACATTGTGGAGAGTAGCTGTTGTCTGTAGAACATTGTGTAGAGTAGCTGTTGTCCCCTCACATTGTGGAGAGTAGCTGTTGTCCCCTAACATTGTGTAGAGTAGCTGTTGTCTGTAGAACATTGTGGAGAGTAGCTGTTGTCTGTAGAACATTGTGTAGAGTAGCTGTTGTCCCCTCACATTGTGGAGAGTAGCTGTTGTCCCCTAACATTGTGTAGAGTAGCTGTTGTCTGTAGAACATTGTGTAGAGTAGCTGTTGTCTGCAGAACATTGTGTAGAGTAGCTGTTGTCTGTAGAACATTGTGTAGAGTAGCTGTTGTCTCCACACATTGTGTAGAGTAGCTGTTGTCCCCTAACATTGTGTAGAGTAGCTGTTGTCTGTAGAACATTGTGTAGAGTAGCTGTTGTCCCCACACATTGTGTAGAGTAGCTGTTGTCTGTAGAACATTGTGTAGAGTAGCTGTTGTCTGTAGAACATTGTGGAGAGTAGCTGTTGTCTGCAGAACATTGTGTAGAGTAGCTGTTGTCTGTAGAACATTGTGGAGAGTAGCTGTTGTCCCCTCACATTGTGTAGAGTAGCTGTTGTCCCCTCACATTGTGTAGAGTAGCTGTTGTCCCCTCACATTGTGTAGAGTAGCTGTTGTCTGTAGAACATTGTGTAGAGTAGCTGTTGTCTGCAGAACATTGTGTAGAGTAGCTGTTGTCTGCAGGTGCCCAGTGTAGGTGAGGCTGCGGTCACACCAGCATGCTACTGTTAGCACCTCGGGGCATGGTGCGCTGAGTGATGTCATAGCCAGGCAGTCTATCCCCGGTCACACGTGGGACAGTACTTTACTGTTTTACAAGCCTACAGTACATGTTCTATTACAGTGCATTCGGAAAGTATTCAGACCCCTTCCCTTTTTCAACATTTTATTACGTTACAGACTTATTCTAAAATGGATTAAATAATTTTTGCCCCTCATCAATCTACACACAATACCCCATAATGACAAAGCAAAAATAGTTTTTTAGAAATGTGTGCAAATGTATGAAAAATAAAAAGAACTTTGCTATGAGACTTGAAATTGAGCTCAGGTGCATCCTGTTTCCATTGATCATCCTTGAGATGTTTCTACAACTTGATTGGAGTCCACCTGTGGTAAATTACATTGATTGGACATGATTTGGAAAGGCACACACCTGTCTATATGAGTCAGTCCCGTGTAGCTCAGTTGGTAGAGCATGGCGTTTGCAACGCCAGGGTTGTGGGTTCGATTCCCACGGGGGGCCAGTATGAAAAAAATAACAATTTATGTAGTCACTAACTGTAAGTCGCTCTGGATAAGAGCGTCTGCTAAATGACGTAAATGTAATGAGGTCCCACAGTTGACAGTGCCTGTCAGAGCAAAAACCAAGCCATGGAAGCCGAAGGAATTGTCCGTAGAGCTCCAAGACAGGATTGTGTCGAGGCACAGATCTGGGGAAAGGTACCAACACATTTCTGCAGCATTGAAGGTCCCCAAGAACACAGTGGCCTCCATCATTCTTAAATGGAAGACGTTTGGAACTACCAAGACACTTCCTAGACCTGGCCGCCCGGCCAAACTGAGCAATCGGGGGAGAAGGGCCTTGGTCAGTGAAGTGACCAAGAACACATGATTCTCTGCTCTGATGAAACCAAGATTGAACTATTTGGCCTGAATGCCAAGCGTCACGTCTGGAGGAAACCTGGCACCGTCCCTATGGTGAAGCATGGTGTGGGGATGTTTTTCAGCGGCAGGGACTGGGAGACTAGTCAGGATCGAGGGAAGGATGAACGGAGCAAAGTATAGAGAGATCCTTGATGAAAACCTGCTCCAGAGTGCTCAGGACCTCTGACTGGGGCGAAGGTTCACCTTCCAACAGTACAACGACCCTAAGCACACAGCCAAGACAACGCAGGAGTGGCCCAGCCAGAGCCCAGACTTGAACCCGATCGGACATCTCTGGAGAGACCTAAAATAGCTGTGCAGCGACGCTCCCCATCCAACCTGACAGAGCTTGAGAGGATCTGCAGAGAAGAATGGGAGAAACTCCCCAAATACAGGTGTGCCAACCTTGTAGCCTCACACCCAAGAAGACATGAGGCTGTAATCGCTGCCAAAGGTGCTTCAACAAATTACTGATTAAAGATTCTGAATACTTATGTAAATGTCATATCAACGTTTTTTCTTTTTAATAAATGTGCAAAAATTTCTAAAAACCAGTTTTTGCTTTGTCATTATGGGGTATTGTGTGTAGATTGATGAGGGGAAAAAACGATTTAATCAATTTTAGAATAAGGCTAACGTAACAAAATGTGGAAAAAGTCAAGGGGTCTGAATACTTTCCGAATGCACTGTACAGTCGTGGTCAAAAGTTTTGAGAATGACACAAGTATTGGTCTTCACAAAGTTCGCTGCTTCAGTGTTATGAGATATTTTTGTTAGATGTTACTATGGTATACTGAAGTATAATTACAAGCATTCCATAAGTGTCAAAGGCTTTTATTGACAATTACATTAAGTTTATGCAAAGAGTCAATATTTGCAGTGTTGACACTTTCTTTTCAAGATCTCTGCAATCCGCCCTGGCATGCTGTCAATTAACTTCTGGGCCACATCCTGACTGATGGCAGCCCGTTCTTGCTAATCAATGCTTGGAGTTTGTCAGAATTTGTGGGTTTTTGTTTGTCCACCCGCCTCTTGAGGATTGACCACAAGTTCTCAATGGGATTAAGGTCTGGGGAGTTTCCTGGCCATGGACCCAAAATGTCGATGTTTTGTTCCCCGAGCCACTTAGTCATCACTTTTGCCTTATGGCAAGGTGCTCCATCATGCTGGAAAAGGCATTGGTTGTCACCAAACTGTTCTTGCATGGTTGGGAGAAGTTGCTCTTGGAGGATGTGTTGGTACCATTCTTTATTCATGGCTGTGTTCTTAGGCAAAATTGTGAGTGAGCCCACTCCCTTGGCTGAGAAGCAACCCCACACATGAATGGTCTCAGGATGCTTTACTGTTGGCATGACACAGGACTGATGGTAGTGCTCACCTTGTCTTCTCCGGACAAAGTGTTTTCCCGGATGCCCCAAACAATCGGAAAGGGGATTAATCAGAGAAAATGACTTTACCCCAGTCCTCAGCAGTCCAATCCCTGTACCTTTTGCAGAATATCAGTCTGTCCCTGATGTTTTTCCTGGAGAGAAGTGGCTTCTTTGCTGCCATTCTTGACACCAGGCCATCCTCCAAAAGTCTTCGCCTCACTGTGCGTGCAGATGCACTCACAACTGCCTGCTGCCATTCCTGAGAAAGCTCTGCACTGGTGGTGCCCCGATCCCGCAGCTGAATCAACTTTAGGAGACGGTCCTGGCGCTTGCTGGACTTTCTTGGGCGCCCTGACGCCTTCTTCACAACAATTGAACCTCTCTCCTTGGAAGTTCTTGATGATCCGATAAATGTTGATTTAGGTGCAATCTTAGTAGCAGCAATATCCTTGCCTGTGAAGCCCTTTTTGTGCAAAGCAATGATGATGGCACATGTTTCCTTGCAGGTAACCATGGTTAACAGAGGAAGAACAATGATTTCAAGCACCACCCTCCTTGATGATTGTGGACTACAGGGAAAAAAAGAGAACTGAGCACGCCCCCATTCTCATCGACGGGGCTGTAGTGGAACAGGTTGAGAGCTTCAAGTTCCTTGGTGTCCACATCACCAACGAACTATCATGGTCCAAACACACTAAGACAGTCGTGAAGAGGGCACGACAAAACCTATTCCCCCTAAGGAGACTGAAAAGATTTGGCATGGGTCCTCAGATCCTCAAAAAGTTATACAGCTGCACCATCGAGAGTATCCTGACTGGTTGTATCACCGCCTGGTATGGCAACTGCTCGGCCTCCGACCGCAAAGCACTACAGAGGGTAGTGCGTACGGCCCAGTACATAACTGGGGCCAAGCTTCCTGCCATCCAGGACCTCTAAACCAGGCGGTGTAAGAGGAAGGCCCTCAAAATTGTCAAAGACTCCAGCCACCCTAGTCATAAACTGTTCTCTCTGCTACCGCACGGCAAGCGGTACCGGAGCGCCATGTCTAGGTCCAAAAGGCTTCTCAACAGCTTTTACCCCCAAGCCATAAGACTCCTGAACAGCTAATCATGGCTACCCGGACTATTTGCACCCCAACCACATCTTTTTACGCTGCTGCTACTCTGTTAATTATTTATGCATAATCACTTTAACTCTACCCACAAGTACATATTACCTCAACTAGCCGGTGCCCCCGCACATTGACTCTGCACCGGTACCCCCCTGTATATAGCCTCCCACTGTTATTTTATTTGACTTCTGCTCTTTTTTTCTCAACAGTTTTTTGTTGTTTTATTTTACTTTTTTATTAAGAAATAGTAGTAACCTGTTGTATTTGGCGCATGTGGCAAATTCTATTCTAACTCAATCAGCATGACAGAGTGATCTCCAGCCTTGTCCTCGTCAACACTCTCACCTGTGTTAACGAGAGAATCACTGACATGATGGCAGCTTGTCCTTTTGTGGCAGGGCTGAAATGCATTAGAAATGTAATTTTTTGGGATTAAGTTCATTTTCATGTCAAAGAGGGATTTTGCAATTAATTGCAATTCATCTGATCACTCTTCATAACATTGTGGAGTATATGCAAATTGCCATCATCAAAGCTGAGGTAGCAGACTTTGTGAAAATTAGTATTTGTGTCATTCTCAAAACTTTTGACCACGACTGTATATCTGTATGCCAGGGGTACACGACCATGGGGTGTGTTCAGTTCGCTTCAACGTTTGCTATGTTACGCGACTGTTTTTGCTGAATGCCATGTTTCCCCAAAACGGTGCACACCGTTCTTCAACAGCCTTTGAGGTACTTTTGCTCCTGTGTGGTGGGTGTGGCCTGATCAATATCGAAACACGTGCAGCACACCATATGGTACCTCCCCTTTGGGCTACCATAATCTGGTCATTCAGTACAGGACCGTTTCCGTTGAATTCAACGTTGCACACCGTTCTGTCATACTGAACACAATCCTGTTGCTTTTGTCTCTATAGTACTGAATGCTAAAATCACATACAGTGGGGAAAAAAAGTATTTAGTCAGCCATCAATTGTGCAAGTTCTCCCACTTAAAAAGATGAGAGAGGCCTGTAATTTTCATCATAGGTACACGTCAACTATGACAGACAAAATGAGGGAAAAAAATCCAGAAAATCACATTGTAGGATTTTTAATGAATTTATTTGCAAATTATGGTGGAAAATAAGTATTTGGTCAATAACAAATGTTTCTCAATACTTTGTTATATACCCTTTGTTGGCAATGACACAGGTCAAACGTTTTCTGTAAGTCTTCACAAGGTTTTCACACACTGTTGCTGGTATTTTGGCCCATTCCTCCATGCAGATCTCCTCTAGAGCAGTGATGTTTTGGGGCTGTCGCTGGGCAAAACGGACTTTCAACTCCCTCCAAAGATTTTCTATGGGGTTGAGATCTGGAGACTGGCTAGGCCACTCCAGGACCTTGAAATGCTTCTTACGAAGCCACTCCTTCGTTGCCCGGGCGGTGTGTTTGGGATCATTGTCATGCTGAAAGACCCAGCCACGTTTCATCTTCAATGCCCTTGCTGATGGAAGGAGGTTTTCACTCAAAATCTCACGATACATGGCCCCATTCATTCTTTCCTTTACACGGATCAGTCGTCCTGCTCCCTTTGCAGAAAAACAGCCCCAAAGCATGATGTTTCCACCCCCATGCTTCACAGTAGGTATGGTGTTCTTTGGATGCAACTCAGCATTCTTTGTCCTCCAAACACGACGAGTTGAGTTTTTACCAAAAAGTTATATTTTGGTTTCATCTGACCATATGACATTCTCCCAATCCTCTTCTGGATCATCCAAATGCACTCTAGCAAACTTCAGACTGGCCTGGACATGTACTGTCTTAAGCAGGGGGACACGTCTGGCACTGCAGGATTTGAGTCCCTGGCGGCGTAGTGTGTTACTGATGGTAGGCTTTGTTACTTTGGTCCCAGCTCTCTGCAGGTCATTCACTAGGTCCCCCGTGTGGTTCTGGGATTTTTGCTCACCGTTCTTGTGATCATTTTGACCCCACGGGGTGAGATCTTGCGTGGAGCCCCAGATCGAGGGAGATTATCAGTGGTCTTGTATGTCTTCCATTTCCTAATAATTGCTCCCACAGTTGATTTCTTCAAACCAAGCTGCTTACCTAATGCAGATTCAGTCTTCCCAGCCTGGTGCAGGTCTACAATTTTGTTTCTGGTGTCCTTTGACAGCTCTTTGGTCTTGGCCATAGTGGAGTTTGGAGTGTGACTGTTTGAGGTTGTGGACAGTTGTTTTTTATACTGATAACAAGTTCAAACAGGTGCCATTAATACAGGTAACGAGTGGAGGACAGAGGAGCCTCTTAAAGAAGAAGTTACAGGTCTGTGAGAGCCAGAAATCTTGCTTGTTTGTAGGTGACCAAATACTTATTTTCCACCATAATTTGCAAATAAATTCATAAAAAATCCTACAATGTGATTTTCTGGAGAAAAAAATTCTCAATTTGTCTGTCATAGTTGACGTGTACCTATGATGAAAATTACAGGCCTCTCTCATCTTTTTAAGTGGGAGAACTTGCACAATTGGTGGCTGACTAAATACTTTTTTCCCCCACTGTAGTACCTGGGGACTGTTCAGGAGGGGGCGACTTTACTGAACTTTCAGATAGAAATGTATTATGCAGATCAGGTATTGAATGTTTGTCATGTAGAATTGTGAGTTATGTCAGCTGTACACATTACATTTCTTCCTGCAATGTTGTGAATGTTTCACGCCAATGAACACCCCTGGTTACCCAGCCAGGTCAAGATGGCGAAAAAAAAGAAAAAAAAACTGAAGGCAAGAGGAAAACCAGCAGACAGTGGCCCGCGGGGACCCTTTCATTGTCCACCCATTTTACTGACTTTAAACACATCCTATTGGTTTGTCTCTGTTTTTTGCAGCTTACATCGACACGTCTGACTGGGAGTTTCCTGATGTGTGTAAATATTACTTTGGGAAGTTTGGCCAGTGGTCCAGTCTGCTGTTCTCCATGGTGTCACTCATCGGTGCTATGGTGGTCTACTGGGTCCTTATGTCCAACTTCCTCTTCAACACGGGCAAATTCATCTACAGTACGTCATCCTCTATAACTGTAAACTATCAATTCATCTACAGTACGTCATCCTCTATAACTATAAACGATCAATTCATCTACAGTAAGTCATCCTCTATAACTATAAACGATCAATTCATCTACAGTACGTCATCCTCTATAACTATAAACGATCAATTCATCTACAGTAAGTCATCCTCTATAACTATAAACGATCAATTCATCTACAGTACGTCATCCTCTATAACTATAAACTATCAATTCATCTACAGTAAGTCATCCTCTATAATAGGGGTGTGCCGACATGGTCATACTCATAGTTGTATCCGTAAATTGACAGATGCTACTCGTGATCGGGGGGAAAACAGAAGTGTTTTAATATGCCTAGTAGATGTTGGCGAAATACCTCCCTGCATGTTCTCAATGCAATAAAGCTGCAGATCAGGAGCAGTGCGTGGAGTGGTGGGTGCACAGTTGAAGTCGGAAGTTTACATACACCTTAGCCAAATACATTTAAACTCAGTTTTTCACAATTCCTGACATTTAATCCTAGTAAAAATTCCCCTTCTTAGGTCAGTTAGGATCAGCACTTTATTTTAAGAATGTGAAATGTCTGAATAATAGTAGAGAGAATGATTTATTTCAGCTTTTATTTCTTTCATCACATTCCCAGTGGGTCAAAAGTTTACATACACTCAATTAGTATTTGGTAGCATTGCCTTTAAATTGTTTAACTTGGGTCAAACGTTTCGGGTAGCCTTCCACAAGCTTCTCACAATAAGTTGGGTGAATTTTGGCCCATTCCTCCTGACAGAGCTGGTGTAACTGAGTCAGGTTTGTTGGCCTCCTTGCTCGCACACGCTTTTTCAGTTCTGCCCACAAATGTTCTATAGGATTGAGGTCAGGGCTTTGTGATGGCCACTCCAATACCTTGACTTTGTTGTCCTTAAGCCATTTTGCCACAACTTTGGAAGTATACTTGGCGACATTGTCCATTTGGAAGACCCATTTTTGACCAAGCTTTAACTTCCTGACTGATGTCTTGAGATGTTGCTTCAATATATCCACATAATTTTCCTTCCTCATGATGCCATCTATTTTGTGAAGTGCACCAGTCCCTCCTGCAGCAAAGCACCCCCACAGCATGATGCTGCCACCCCTGTGCTTCACGGTTGGGATGGTGTTCTTCGGCATGCAAGTTCCTCCCCTTTTTCCTCCAAACATAACGATGGTCATTATGGCCAAACAGTTCTATTTTTGTTTCATCAGACCAGAGGACGTTTCTCCAAAAAGTACGATCTTTGTCCCCATGTGCAGTTGCAAACCGTAGTCTAGCTTTCTTATGGTGGTTTTTGAGCAGTGGCTTCTTCCTTGCTGAGTGGCCTTTCAGGTTATGTAAATATAGGACTTGTTTTACTGTGGATATAGATACTTTTGGCTGATTTATTTTGATTTTCCTATGATGTCAAGCAAAGAGGCACTGAGTTTGAAGGTAGGCCTTGAAATACATCATTTACATTTACATCATTTAGCAGACGCTCTTATCCAGAGCGACTTACAAATTGATCCACAGGTACACCTCCAATTGAGTCAAATTATGTCAATTAGCCTATCAGAAGCTTCTAAAGCCATGACATCATTTTCTGGAATTTTCCAAGCTGTTTAAAGGCACAGTCAACTTAGTGTATGTAAATTTCTGACCCACTGGAATTGTGATACAGTGAATTATAAGTGAAATAATCTGTCTGTGAACAATTGTCGGAAAAATTACTTGTCATGCACAAAGTAGATGTCCTAACCGACTTGCCAAAACTATAGTTTGTTAACAAGAAATGTGTGGAGTGGTTGAAAAACTAGTTTTAATGACTCCAACCTAAGTGTATGTAAACTTCCGACTTCAACTGTATATGTGTGTCCTCAATTTGCAGGGGGCAGCCAAGTTTGTCACTCAGACAGAATGCGCATTAGTGTTTCATATTTTTTCCCCCTACCCTTGCCCCACTTGTTAGATATTATGCACATTGACAGCTTGATAGCAAACGTCCTCACCATGTGATTTTTTTTTTTATAGTAGCAGGCAGCAGCAATCTAAATGGTCAGACTGAAAACATGCGAGCGAAAGGTGATCGGGTGAAATTATGAAGCGAGAGGACGGAGAAATACAGCTTCACTCTATCCAATCAGAGCAGCAAGATCAACATACAGCCCGCCATTCTCTTTACAGACAGGCGAACTAGCCAGTTGAGTTATTTAGACCACGCACATGATTGACTCAAAGGATAGTACAGTATGGTTTAGAAACTCTGTCACTGACACATGAGAAACATGCTTGCTGGCACCCGGAAAAATATATATTTTTTACGACTACTCGGCACACCCCTACTCTATAACAATAAACTATATCAATTTGTGTACTGTAATTCATATTCTGTATTAAACAAAATATAACATTCGTATAGTACAAATGCAAAGTAAGGCTATCTGTGATTTACAACAGAGTTTAGATAACTATACAAACTACAGGTTATTTAGAAGTAGAAAGGAACCATCATTAGTGTTTCACCAGAATGCACACACCAAAGGATTTCTAAAATGTTATCTGGCTCATCTTGAACTGCTGTTAATCTGTTTCTACCTTCTACAGACTATGCACACAATGTCAGCATGTCAGATACGGAGTTTGGAACCAACGGGTCAGAAAGAGGTGAGACTCGTTCTTCATGTGTAATTTATGTATCACTATCCAACCTCACATCAAGCCTTTATTTGTATTACTTTATTGTTCCTATTTTGATAGTGCAACTGCAGCATGGTCGGATAGCAGATTACTCTAGTTCACTCCTCTCTCGTATAGACTGCTATGGTTCTCTCCTCTCTCTCAGAGACTGCTCTGGTTCTCTCCTCTCAGACTGCTCTGGTTCACTCCTCTCTCTCTCATAGACTGCTCTGGTTCTCTCCTCTCAGACTGCTCTGGTTCACTCCTCTCTCTCTCATAGACTGCTCTGGTTCTCTCCTCTCACTCAGACTGCTCTGGTTCACTCCTCTCTCTCTCATAGACTGCTCTGGTTCTCTCCTCTC
Source organism: Coregonus clupeaformis (assembly GCF_020615455.1). Taxonomy (NCBI): domain Eukaryota; kingdom Metazoa; phylum Chordata; class Actinopteri; order Salmoniformes; family Salmonidae; genus Coregonus; species Coregonus clupeaformis. The sequence continues at coordinate 14,824,509 of NC_059206.1, forward strand.
TCTCAGACTGCTCTGGTTCACTCCTCTCTCTCTCTCATAGACTGCTCTGGTTCTCTCCTCTCTCCCATAGACTGCTCTGGTTCTCTCCTCTCAGACTGCTCTGGTTCTCTCCTCTCTCTCAGACTGCTCTGGTTCACTCCTCTCTCTCTCTCATAGACTGCTCTGGTTCTCTCCTCTCTCCCATAGACTGCTCTGGTTCTCTCCTCTCTCCCATAGACTGAGTCATGTAAATGACTGCCGCACACTGTGTGTATACTTGCAAAACAAACAACTTTTCACTTTCGCTGGTTGTGCTTTTGCCAATCATTTAGCAGACGCTCTTATCCAGAGTGACTTACCACACCCTCCTCTTGTCCTAAACTACCACACCCTCCTCCTGTCCTAAACTACATTTACGTCATTTAGCAGACGCTCTTATCCAGAGTGACTTACCACACCCTCCTCTTGTCCTAAACTACCACACCCTCCTCCTGTCCTAAACTACCACACCCTCCTCTTGTCCTAAACTACCACACCCTCCTCTTGTCCTAAACTACCACACCCTCCTCTTGTCCTAAACTACCACACCCTCCTCTTGTCCTAAACTACCACACCCTCCTCCTGTCCTAAACTACCACACCCTCCTCTTGTCCTAAACTACCACACCCTCCTCTTGTCCTAAACTACCACACCCTCCTCTTGTCCTAAACTACCACACCCTCCTCCTGTCATAAATAAACTACCACACCCTCCTCCTGTCCTAAATAAACTACCACACCCTCCTCCTGTCCTAAATAAACTACCACACCCTCCTCCTGTCATAAATAAACTACCACACCCTCCTCCTGTCCTAAATAAACTACCACACCCTACTCCTGTCCTAAATAAACTACCACACCCTTTCCTGTCCTAAATAAACGACCACACCCTCTTCCTGTCCTAAATAAACTACCACACCCTTTTCCTGTCCTAAATAAACTACCACACCCTTTTCCTGTCCTAAATAAACTACCACACCCTTTTCCTGTCCTAAATAAACTACCACACCCTCCTCCTGTCCTAAATAAACTACCACACCCTCCTCCTGTCCTAAATAAACTACCACACCCTCCTCCTGTCCTAAATAAACTACCACACCCTCCTCCTGTCCTAAATAAACTACCACACCCTCCTCTTGTCCTAAACTACCACACCCTCCTCTTGTCCTAAACCACCACACCCTCCTTCTGTCCTGAACTACCACACCCTCCTCTTGTCCTAAACTACCACACCCTCCTCCTGTCCTAAACTACATTTACGTCATTTAGCAGACGCTCTTATCCAGAGTGACTTACCACACCCATCTCTTGTCCTAAACTACCACACCCTCCTCCCGGTTCTCTCCTCTCTCCCATAGACTGCTCTGGTTCTCTCCTCTCTCCCATAGACTGAGTCATGTAAATGACTGCCGAACACTGTGTGTATACTTGCAAAACAAACAACTTTTCACTTTCGTTTTTGAATCTTCTACACATCTGTCTAGGTGTTCCATCACAATACGTTCAGATGTGCAAAAGTGTTTAGTTCTATAGTAACCATCCTCTAGCCTGGTCCCAGATCTGGTTGTGCTTTTGCCAACCATTGTCATTGTCAAGCTAAACTCCTGTCCTAAACTACCACACCCTCCTCCTGTCCTAAACTACCACACCCTCCTCCTGTCCTAAACTACCACACCCTCCTCTTGTCCTAAACCACCACCTCCTCCTCTTGTCCTAAACTACCACCACCTCCTCCTCTTGTCGTAAACTACCACACCCTCCTCTTGTCCTAAACTACCACACCCTCCTCTTGTCCTAAACTACCAAACCCTCCTCTTGTCCTAAACCACCACACCCTCCTCCCGTCCTAAACTACCACACCCACCTCTTGTCCTAAACTACCACACCCTCCTCCTGTCCTAAACTACATTTACGTCATTTAGCAGACGCTCTTATCCAGAGTGACTTACCACACCCTCCTCTTGTCCTAAACTGCCACACCCTCCTCCTGTCCTAAACTACATTTACGTCATTTAGCAGACGCTCTTATCCAGAGTGACTTACCACACCCTCCTCTTGTCCTAAACTACCACACCCTCCTCTTGTCCTAAACTACCACACCCTCCTCTTGTCCTAAACTACCACACCCTCCTCTTGTCCTAAACTACCACACCCTCCTCCTGTCCTAAACTACCACACCCTCCTCTTGTCCTAAACTACCACACCCTCCTCTTGTCCTAAACTACCACACCCTCCTCTTGTCCTAAACTACCACACCCTCCTCTTGTCCTAAACTACCACACCCTCCTCTTGTCCTAAACTACCACACCCTCCTCTTGTCCTAAACTACCACACCCTCCTCTTGTCCTAAACTACCACACCCTCCTCCTGTCCTAAACTACATTTACGTCATTTAGCAGACGCTCTTATCCAGAGTGACTTACCACACCCTCCTCTTGTCCTAAACTACCACACCCTCCTCCTGTCCTAAACTACCACACCCTCCTCTTGTCCTAAACTACCACACCCTCCTCTTGTCCTAAACTACCACACCCTCCTCTTGTCCTAAACTACCACACCCTCCTCTTGTCCTAAACTACCACACCCTCCTCCTGTCCTAAACTACCACACCCTCCTCTTGTCCTAAACCACCACACCCTCCTCCTGTCCTAAACTACCACACCCTCCTCTTGTCCTAAACTACCACACCCTCCTCCTGTCCTAAACTACCACACCCTCCTCCTGTCCTAAACTACATTTACGTCATTTAGCAGACGCTCTTATCCAGAGTGACTTACCACACCCATCTCTTGTCCTAAACTACCACACCCTCCTCCCGGTTCTCTCCTCTCTCCCATAGACTGCTCTGGTTCTCTCCTCTCTCCCATAGACTGAGTCATGTAAATGACTGCCGCACACTGTGTGTATACTTGCAAAACAAACAACTTTTCACTTTCGTTTTTGAATCTTCTACACATCTGTCTAGGTGTTCCATCACAATACGTTCAGATGTGCAAAAGTGTTTAGTTCTATAGTAACCATCCTCTAGCCTGGTCCCAGATCTGGTTGTGCTTTTGCCAACCATTGTCATTGTCAAGCTAAACTCCTGTCCTAAACTACCACACCCTCCTCCTGTCCTAAACTACCACACCCTCCTCTTGTCCTAAACCACCACCTCCTCCTCTTGTCCTAAACTACCACACCCTCCTCTTGTCCTAAACTACCACACCCTCCTCCTGTCCTAAATAAACTACCACACCCTCCTCTTGTCCTAAACTACCACACCCTCCTCTTGTCCTAAACCACCACACCCTCCTCCTGTCCTAAACTACCACACCCTCCTCTTGTCCTAAACTGCCACACCCTCCTCCTGTCCTAAACTACATTTACGTCATTTAGCAGACGCTCTTATCCAGAGTGACTTACCACACCCTCCTCTTGTCCTAAACTACCACACCCTCCTCTTGTCCTAAACTACCACACCCTCCTCTTGTCCTAAACTACCACACCCTCCTCTTGTCCTAAACCACCACACCCTCCTCCTGTCCTAAACTACCACACCCTCCTCTTGTCCTAAACTACCACACCCTCCTCTTGTCCTAAACTACCACACCCTCCTCTTGTCCTAAACTACCACACCCACCTCTTGTCCTAAACTACCACACCCCTCCTCTTGTCCTAAACTACCACACCCTCCTCTTGTCCTAAACTACCACACCCTCCTCTTGTCCTAAACTACCACACCCTCCTCCTGTCCTAAACTACATTTACGTCATTTAGCAGACGCTCTTATCCAGAGTGACTTACCACACCCTCCTCTTGTCCTAAACTACCACACCCTCCTCCTGTCCTAAACTACCACACCCTCCTCTTGTCCTAAACTACCACACCCTCCTCTTGTCCTAAACTACCACACCCTCCTCTTGTCCTAAACTACCACACCCTCCTCTTGTCCTAAACTACCACACCCTCCTCCTGTCCTAAACTACCACACCCTCCTCTTGTCCTAAACCACCACACCCTCCTCCTGTCCTAAACTACCACACCCTCCTCTTGTCCTAAACTACCACACCCTCCTCCTGTCCTAAACTACCACACCCTCCTCCTGTCCTAAACTACATTTACGTCATTTAGCAGACGCTCTTATCCAGAGTGACTTACCACACCCATCTCTTGTCCTAAACTACCACACCCTCCTCCCGGTTCTCTCCTCTCTCCCATAGACTGCTCTGGTTCTCTCCTCTCTCCCATAGACTGAGTCATGTAAATGACTGCCGCACACTGTGTGTATACTTGCAAAACAAACAACTTTTCACTTTCGTTTTTGAATCTTCTACACATCTGTCTAGGTGTTCCATCACAATACGTTCAGATGTGCAAAAGTGTTTAGTTCTATAGTAACCATCCTCTAGCCTGGTCCCAGATCTGGTTGTGCTTTTGCCAACCATTGTCATTGTCAAGCTAAACTCCTGTCCTAAACTACCACACCCTCCTCCTGTCCTAAACTACCACACCCTCCTCTTGTCCTAAACCACCACCTCCTCCTCTTGTCCTAAACTACCACACCCTCCTCTTGTCCTAAACTACCACACCCTCCTCCTGTCCTAAATAAACTACCACACCCTCCTCTTGTCCTAAACTACCACACCCTCCTCTTGTCCTAAACCACCACACCCTCCTCCTGTCCTAAACTACCACACCCACCTCTTGTCCTAAACTACCACACCCTCCTCTTGTCCTAAACTACCACATCCCCCTCTTGTCCTAAACTACCACACCCTCCTCCTGTCCTAAACTACATGTACGTCATTTAGCAGACGCTCTTATCCAGAGTGACTTACCACACCCTCCTCTTGTCCTAAACTACCACACCCTCCTCTTGTCCTAAACTACCACACCCTCCTCCTGTCCTAAATAAACTACCACACCCTCCTCCTGTCCTAAATAAACTACCACACCCCCCTCCTGTCCTAAATAAACTACCACACCCTTTCCTGTCCTAAATAAACTACCACACCCTCTTCCTGTCCTAAATAAACGACCACACCCTCCTCCTGTCCTAAAAAAACTACCACACCCTTTTCCTGTCATAAATAAACTACCACACCCTCCTCTTGTCCTAAACTACCACACCCTCCTCTTGTCCTAAACTACCACACCCTCCTCCTGTCCTAAATAAACTACCACACCCTCCTCCTGTCCTAAATAAACTACCACACCCTCCTCCTGTCCTTAATAAACCACCACACCCCCCCTCCTGTCCTAAATAAACTACCACACCCTCCTCCTGTCCTAAATAAACTACCACACCCTTTCCTGTCCTAAATAAACTACCACACCCTCCTCCTGTCCTAAATAAACGACCACACCCTTTCCTGTCCTAAATAAACTACCACACCCTTTCCTGTCCTAAATAAACTACCACACCCTCCTCTTGTCCTAAACTACCACACCCTCCTCTTGTCCTAAACTACCACACCCTCTTCCTGTCCTAAATAAACTACCACACCCTCCTCCTGTCCTAAATAAACTACCACACCCTCCTCCTGTCCTAAATAAACTACCACACCCTTTCCTGTCCTAAATAAACTACCACACCCTCCTCTTGTCCTAAATAAACTACCACACCCTCCTCTTGTCCTAAACTACCACACCCTCCTCTTGTCCTAAACTACCACACCCTCCTCTTGTCCTAAACCACCACACCCTCCTCCTGTCCTAAACCACCACACCCTCCTCCTGTCCTAAACCACCACACCCTCCTCCTGTCCTAAACTACCACACCCTCCTCTTGTCCTAAACTACCACACCCTCCTCTTGTCCTAAACTACCACACCCTCCTCCTGTCCTAAACTACATTTACGTCATTTAGCAGACGCTGTTATCCAGAGTGACTTACCACACCCATCTCTTGTCCTAAACTACCACACCCTCCTCCCGGTTCTCTCCTCTCTCCCATAGACTGCTCTGGTTCTCTCCTCTCTCCCATAGACTGAGTCATGTAAATGACTGCCGCACACTGTGTGTATACTTGCAAAACAAACAACTTTTCACTTTCGTTTTTGAATCTTCTACACATCTGTCTAGGTGTTCCATCACAATACGTTCAGATGTGCAAAAGTGTTTAGTTCTATAGTAACCATCCTCTAGCCTGGTCCCAGATCTGGTTGTGCTTTTGCCAACCATTGTCATTGTCAAGCTAAACTCCTGTCCTAAACTACCACACCCTCCTCCTGTCCTAAACTACCACACCCTCCTCTTGTCCTAAACCACCACCTCCTCTTCTTGTCCTAAACTACCACACCCTCCTCTTGTCCTAAACTACCACACCCTCCTCTTGTCCTAAACTACCACATCCTCCTCTTGTCCTAAACTACCACACCCGCCTCTTGTCCTAAACTACCACACCCGCCTCTTGTCCTAAACTACCACACCCTCCTCTTGTCCTAAACTACCACACCCTCCTCTTGTCCTAAACTACCACACCCTCCTCTTGTCCTAAACTACCACACCCTCCTCTTGTCCTAAACTACCACACCCTCCTCCTGTCCTAAGTAAACTACCACACCCTCCTCCTGTCCTAAATAAACTACCACACCCTCTTCCTGTCCTAAATAAACTACCACACCCTCCTCCTGTCCTAAATAAACTACCACACCCTCCTCCTGTCCTAAATAAACTACCACACCCTCTTCCTGTCCTAAATAAACTACCACACCCTCCTCCTGTCCTAAATAAACTACCACACCCTCCTCTTGTCCTAAACCACCACACCCTCCTCCTGTCCTAAACTACCACACCCTCCTATTGTCCTAAACTACCACACCCTCCTCTTGTCCTAAACTACCACACCCTCCTCTTGTCCTAAACTACCACACCCTCCTCTTGTCCTAAACTACCACACCCTCCTCCTGTCCTAAATAAACTACCACACCCTCCTCCTGTCCTAAATAAACTACCACACCCTCGTCCTGTCCTAAATAAACTACCACACCCCCCTCCTGTCCTAAATAAACTACCACACCCTCCTCCTGTCCTAAATAAACTACCACACCCCTCCTCCTGTCCTAAATAAACTACCACACCCTCCTCCTGTCCTAAATAAACTACCACACCCTCCTCCTGTCCTAAATAAACTACCACACCCTCCTCCTGTCCTAAATAAACTACCACACCCTCCTCCTGTCCTAAATAAACTACCACACCCTTTTCCTGTCCTAAATAAACTACCACACCCTCCTCTTGTCCTAAACTACCACACCCTACTCTTGTCCTAAACTACAACACCCTCTTCCTGTCCTAAACTGCCTCCCCCAGTGATCTGCCCGTCCCCTAACACCCATCTGCCTCCCCCGGTGATCTGCCCGTTCCCTAACACCCATCTGCCTTCCCCAGTGATCTGTCCGTTCCCCGACACGGGGGACCACGGAGGGAACTGCAGCAGCGGCATCAGCGCCCTCTACCTGAGCAGCAGCAACAACAACAACTACTACTACTATGGTAACGACACGTCAGGCACAGCCCTGTTCGACCGCTGGTGGAGCAAGACCAACACCATCCCTTTCTACCTCATCATCCTGCTGCTGCCCCTGCTCAACTTCCGCTCTGCCTCCTTCTTCGCCCGCTTCACCTTCCTGGGTAAGGACTGCCTATGCCACTGTTTCTCAATCCTGGTCAAGGGGACCCAAAAGGGTGCACATTTTAGTTTCCCCCCCTAGCACTACACACCTGACTCAAATAATCAACTCATCAAACCTTTGATTAGAGGAATCAAGTGTGCCACGGCAAAAACAAAAAATTTCACCAGGACCCTAATTAAGAGCTGGTCTATGCTAATTGAAGCTAAGTCTCAGTTCTCTTGCACTTTCTCTTTCATGGTTTAAAAGCATTGGTTAGGTGTAAGCGTTAGTTGGAGTGAGTTTCTACCAAGGGAGTGTTCAACTGCACACTTTGGGAGAAAAGTAGAGAATCTATGCATTTTATAAATTCATTATTTATGTTTGAGGAGCTATTATGGATTTTCCCAATTTTAAATTGTCTAGCTACCGTTAACGAAAGCTCAGTTCAATGATATCACCATTTTTGCTATGGCTAGTGAAAATAGAAGTCATTTTGCTCATGATTGTCAATGAGGCATGCAAACAATAGCTTGACTCTGAAAAAGCAGTCAGCTTTTTGTTAAAGTGAGGTAAATGGGTTGACATGAGTCATTGTTTGGTAACATGTGTTTCTGTTTCTGGCTGCCCTGTACGACTACTTTTGCCTCATTGATCTCTATTGATTCCCCCCCCAGGCACCATATCTGTGGTCTACCTGATCATCCTGGTCACACTGAAGGCTATTCGTCTGGGCTTTCACCTGGAGTTCCACTGGTTAGATTCCACTCATTTCTACGTCCCAGGTAAATTATGATGATGACTACGATTTCATTGTTTACAAGAAAGGTGGCAATGGTGATTATGATGATGTCATTGTTTACAAATAGGTGGCGATAATGATGAGTCACGATGATGTAATTGTTTACGATGAGGCGGCCCAGTGATTTTCCACAACTTTGACCCCAAAATACCTTGGATAAGCTCCGCCCATTAAACAACAATGCTATCTTAATCAGTGTTTGCAGACAGTTGGGGGCCTTTTCCTGTTCAATTTGTATGTCTGGGGAGATTGATCCCTTAGTTTGGGGTCAGGCCTTTACAAATCAATATGATAACATGTCAAGTTTTTTTGAGGACTATGACAGACCCCAAGAGACTGACATACTCCTTATTTGCTCAAAGTTAAATTATGCAACTAACTTGGTAACGTGTGTGTGTCCACCCCCCAGAGTTCAGGCTGCTGTTCCCTCAGCTGACTGGTGTTCTCACCCTGGCCTTCTTCATCCACAACTGCATCATCACCTTGATGAAGAGCAACAAGCACCAGGAGAACAACGTGAGTTAGTTGGCCACGTTAGCGGTTATGTCTCCATTACACCAGGAGAGCAACGTGAGTTAGTTGGCCACGTTAGCGGTTATGCCTCCATTACACCAGGAGAACAACGTGAGTTAGTTGGCCACGTTATCGGTTATGCCTCCATTACACCAGGAGAACAACGTGAGTTAGTTGGCCACGTTAGCGGTTATGCCTCCATTACACCAGGAGAACAACGTGAGTTAGTTGGCCACGTTAGCGGTTATGCCTCCATTACACCAGGAGAGCAACGTGAGTTAGTTGGCCACGTTAGCGGTTATGCCTCCATTACACCAGGAGAGCAACGTGAGTTAGTTGGCCACGTTAGCGGTTATGCCTCAATTACACCAGGAGAACAACGTGAGTTAGTTGGCCACGTTAGCGGTTATGCCTCCATTACACCAGGAGAACAACGTGAGTTAGTTGGCCAGTCAATGGACTGGCGCCCACATACCTTACTGACCCCCTGCACCCCTACACTCCCACCTGTTCACTGCGCTCCTCTGACACTGGCTTCTTCACCATCCCTCGCACCAGGCTCCACTCCATGGGAGACCAGGCTTTTAGCAGTGCAGCTCCCCAACTCAGGAACTCCCTCCCTCTCCATGTCAGATCCTCACAATCCATACACATATTCTAGTCCACACTAACACATCTCTTCACACAGTTACCCGGATTCTCTGTTGACTTAGCTTTTATCCTCTGTTGAGTTCACTTCCCTGGTTAGTCTCTCATCATGTTTAGTGTTCTCCATGGTCAGTCTGTCATGTTTAGTGTTCTCCATGGTCAGTCTGTCATCATGTTTAGTGTTCTCCATGGTTAGTCTGTCTTCATGTTTAGTGTTCTCCATGGTCAGTCTGTCATCATGTTTAGTGTTCTCCATGGTCAGTCTGTCATCATGTTTAGTGTTCTCCATGGTTAGTCTGTCATCATGTTTAGTGTTCTCCATGGTCAGTCTGTCATCATGTTTAGTGTTCTCCATGGTCAGTCTGTCATCATGTTTAGTGTTCTCCATGGTCAGTCTGTCATCATGTTTAGTGTTCTCCATGGTCAGTCTGTCATCATGTTTAGTGTTCTCCATGGTTAGTCTGTCATCATGTTTAGTGTTCTCCATGGTCAGTCTGTCATCATGTTTAGTGTTCTCCATGGTCAGTCTGTCATCATGTTTAGTGTTCTCCATGGTTAGTCTGTCATCATGTTTAGTGTTCTCCATGGTCAGTCTGTCATGTTTAGTGTTCTCCATGGTCAGTCTGTCATCAGTTTAGTGTTCTCCATGGTCAGTCTGTCATCATGTTTAGTGTTCTCCATGGTCAGTCTGTCATAGTTTAGTGTTCTCCATGGTCAGTCTGTCATCAGTTTAGTGTTCTCCATGGTCAGTCTGTCATCGTTTAGTGTTCTCCATGGTTAGTCTGTCATCATGTTTAGTGTTCTCCATGGTCAGTCTGTCATCATGTTTAGTGTTCTCCATGGTCAGTCTGTCATCATGTTTAGTGTTCTCCATGGTTAGTCTGTCATCATGTTTAGTGTTCTCCATGGTCAGTCTGTCATGTTTAGTGTTCTCCATGGTCAGTCTGTCATGTTTAGTGTTCTCCATGGTCAGTCTGTCATGTTTAGTGTTCTCCATGGTTAGTCTGTCATCATGTTTAGTGTTCTCCATGGTCAGTCTGTCATCATGTTTAGTGTTCTCCATGGTTAGTCTGTCATCATGTTTAGTGTTCTCCATGGTCAGTCTGTCATCATGTTTAGTGTTCTCCATGGTTAGTCTGTCATCATGTTTAGTGTTCTCCATGGTTAGTCTGTCATCATGTTTAGTGTTCTCCATGGTCAGTCTGTCATGTTTAGTGTTCTCCATGGTCAGTCTGTCATGTTTAGTGTTCTCCATGGTCAGTCTGTCATGTTTAGTGTTCTCCATGGTTAGTCTGTCATCATGTTTAGTGTTCTCCATGGTTAGTCTGTCATCATGTTTAGTGTTCTCCATGGTTAGTCTGTCATCATGTTTAGTGTTCTCCATGGTCAGTCTGTCATCATGTTTAGTGTTCTTCATGGTCAGTCTGTCATGTTTAGTGTTCTCCATGGTTAGTCTGTCATCATGTTTAGTGTTCTCCATGGTCAGTCTGTCATCATGTTTAGTGTTCTCCATGGTTAGTCTGTCATCATGTTTAGTGTTCTCCATGGTTAGTCTGTCATCATGTTTAGTGTTCTCCATGGTCAGTCTGTCATGTTTAGTTATCTCCATGGTTAGTCTGTCATAGTTTAGTGTTCTCCATGGTCAGTCTGTCATCATGTTTAGTGTTCTCCATGGTCAGTCTGTCATCATGTTTAGTGTTCTCCATGGTCAGTCTGTCATCTGTTTAGTGTTCTCCATGGTTAGTCTGTCATCATGTTTAGTGTTCTCCATGGTCAGTCTGTCATCGTTTAGTGTTCTCCATGGTCAGTCTGTCATCATGTTTAGTGTTCTCCATGGTTAGTCTGTCATCATGTTTAGTGTTCTCCATGGTCAGTCTGTCATCATGTTTAGTGTTCTCCATGGTTAGTCTGTCATCATGTTTAGTGTTCTCCATGGTCAGTCTGTCATCATGTTTAGTGTTCTCCATGGTCAGTCTGTCATCATGTTTAGTGTTCTCCATGGTCAGTCTGTCATCATGTTTAGTGTTCTCCATGGTCAGTCTGTCATCATGTTTAGTGTTCTCCATGGTTAGTCTGTCATCATGTTTAGTGTTCTCCATGGTTAGTCTGTCATCATGTTTAGTGTTCTCCATGGTTAGTCTGTCATGTTTAGTGTTCTCCATGGTCAGTCTGTCATCATGTTTAGTGTTCTCCATGGTCAGTCTGTCATCATGTTTAGTGTTCTCCATGGTCAGTCTGTCATCATGTTTAGTGTTCTCCATGGTCAGTCTGTCATCATGTTTAGTGTTCTCCATGGTCAGTCTGTCATCATGTTTAGTGTTCTCCATGGTCAGTCTGTCATCATGTTTAGTGTTCTCCATGGTCAGTCTGTCATCATGTTTAGTGTTCTCCATGGTCAGTCTGTCATCATGTTTAGTGTTCTCCATGGTCAGTCTGTCATCATGTTTAGTGTTCTCCATGGTCAGTCTGTCATGTTTAGTGTTCTCCATGGTTAGTCTGTCATCATGTTTAGTGTTCTCCATGGTCAGTCTGTCATCATGTTTAGTGTTCTCCATGGTTAGTCTGTCATCATGTTTAGTGTTCTCCATGGTCAGTCTGTCATCATGTTAGTGTTCTCCATGGTCAGTCTGTCATCATGTTTAGTGTTCTCCATGGTCAGTCTGTCATCATGTTTAGTGTTCTCCATGGTTAGTCTGTCATCATGTTTAGTGTTCTCCATGGTCAGTCTGTCATCATGTTTAGTGTTCTCCATGGTTAGTCTGTCATCATGTTTAGTGTTCTCCATGGTTAGTCTGTCATCATGTTTAGTATTCTCCATGGTTAGTCTGTCATCATGTTTAGTGTTCTCCATGGTTAGTCTGTCATGTTTAGTGTTCTCCATGGTCAGTCTGTCATCATGTTTAGTGTTCTCCATGGTTAGTCTGTCATCATGTTTAGTGTTCTCCATGGTCAGTCTGTCATCATGTTTAGTGTTCTCCATGGTTAGTCTGTCATCATGTTTAGTGTTCTCCATGGTTAGTCTGTCATCATGTTTAGTGTTCTCCATGGTTAGTCTGTCATCATGTTTAGTGTTCTCCATGGTTAGTCTGTCACTACTTTTCTCCAACTGCCGAACCCCATTACCTTCAGTTTGAGGCTGCTGGTGTTATGTATGACTAACCATTAACGTTTGACAACACAGATTCTTACCAAACATTTTTTGCTGGAACTATTAATATTTTTACCGTGTCAGGGCATTTTGTTCTGAAAACCACTGTTGAGACAGGAAGGAAGTGGCTTGTGTCAGAGTTACAGAGTAGACTAAAAGTGCGTCACAAATGGCACCCTATTCCCTGGTGCACTACTTTTGACAAGAGCCCTGTACACTTTTCATTGTTCTATTGTGAAGTCTCTGGCTCCAATCTCTGTTTCCTGTTCCTTTCACATTTTTTGCTTACCCGCATTTTTTGCTTACCCAAACCCCACAGTCTACTCAGTCACTAGTCTCACAACCGTTAATGTTTGGAAGCAAACTTTAGACACTTCACGTGGTTGTACTGCCGATTGTGCAATTCCATTACCTGATAAAATAGAGAACAATTGTCTCTTTTGCCAAGCTTTGAACTCTGGTGAGCGTGACTACATATTAGCATAACCTGGTCACCAACAGTGCTGTGAAGAACAACCTATTTGACCGTGGTTTTGTTGCCCTTGAGCAAGGCACTTAACCCCTAACCTACTTAGCTCTGCGGCTGACCATGTGCTGCACCCAGCCTGTTGTGTGCGACAGTTTCCTCTGTCTCTGTATAATGAAGTAATAAAGATCTATTCCATCTACTGTGTCGATTCTGTTCTATCATGAAATAAACAATGTTGTGTTGTGGTTTCAGGTGCGGGACTTGTCTGTGGCCTACCTACTGGTGGGACTGACGTACCTATACGTGGGAGTGTTGATCTTTGCTGCGTTCCCCTCCCCTCCTCTGTCAAAAGACTGCATTGAACCAGTAAGGCTTTCACTTCACTTTTGAAGAGAGAGGGTTTTATTTACATCCAAAATAACAGGAGCTGGACAAAAATAATCTCCAAGACACGGAGAAGAGCAGAGTGGATATTCCCCTCTTATTTGACTTGACCTCTAGCAATTATGTCTAACTCTCATGTCTACACTATATATACAAAAGAATGTGGACACCCCTTCAAATTAGTGGATTCAGCTATTTCAGTCACACACGTTGCTGACCGGTGTATAAAATCGAGCATAGACAAACATTGGCAGTAGAATGGCCTTACTGAAGAGCTCAGTGACTTTCAACGTGAGACCGTCAATTACTGCCCTGCTAGAGCTGCCCCGGTCAACTGTAAGTGCTGTTATTGTGAAGTGGAAACGTCTAGGTGCTGTAGCTCAACTGGTAGAGCACGGCGCTTGTAACGCCAGGGTAGTGGGTTCGATCCCCGGGACCACCCATACACAAAAATTTATGCACGCATGACTGTAAGTCGCTTTGGATAAAAGCGTCTGCTAAATGGCATATTATTATTATTATTATTATTATTATTATTATTATTATTATATTATTAACAACGGCTCAGCCGCGAAGTGGTAGGCCACACAAGCTCACAGAACGTGACTGCAAGTGCTGAAGCGTGTAGCAACACTCGCTACCGAGGTCCAAACTGCCTCTGGAAGTAACGTCAGCACAATAACTGTTAGTCGGGAGCTTCATGAAATGGGTTTCCATGGCCGAGCAGCCGCACACAAGCCTAAGATCACCATGCGCAATGCCAAGCGTCGGCTGTAGTGGTGTCAAGCTCGCTGCCATTGGACTCTGGAAACACGGTCTCTGGAGTGATGAATCACGCTTCACCATCTGGCAGTCTGACGGACGAATCTGGGTTTGGCGGATGCCAGGGGAACGCTACCTGCCTGAATGCATAGTGCCAACTGTAAAGTTTGGTGGAGGAATAATGGTCTGGGGCTGTTTTTTTATGGTTTGGGCTAGGCCCCTTAGTTCCAGTGAAGGGAAATCTTAACACTACAACATACAATGACATTCAAGACGATTCTATGTCTCCAACTTTGTAGCAACAGTTTGGGGCCCTTTCCTGTTTCAGCATGACAATGTCCCCATGCACAAAGCGAGGTCCATACAGAAATGGTTTGTCGAGATCGGTGTGGAAGAACTTGACTGGCCTGCATAGAGCCCTGACCTCAACCCCATCAAACACCTTTGGGATGAATTGGAACGCCGACTGCGAGCCAGACCTAATCGCCCAACATCAGTGCCAGACCTCACTAATGCTCTTGTGGCTGAATGGAAGCAAGTCCCTGCAGCAATGTACCAACATCTAGTGCAGGGTTCTTCAATTCCGGTCCCGGAGGGCCCGAAACACCTCTGTTTTTCATCCTCTCCTTCTAATCAGGGGCTAATTCAGACCTGGGACACCAGGTGAGTGCAATTAACTACCAGGTAGAAATAAAAAACAGAAGTGTTTCGGCCCTCCAGGACCGGAATTGAAGAACCCTGATCTAGTGAAAAGCCTTCCCAGAAGAGTGGATGCTGTTATAGCAGCAAAGGGGGGACCAACTCCATATTAATGCCCATGATTTTGGAATGAGCTATTCGGCGAGCAGGTGTCCACATACTTTTGGTCATGTAGTGTATCTGAGTTGGCACCAGGGTGGTTTCCCCTAGGTACAGGTCTAGGATCAGCTTCCCCTCCCCCAATCCTAACCTTAACCATTAGTGGGGAAAAGGCCAAATGGAACAGAGATCAGCATCTAGGGGCAACTTTACCCTACTCCTTTAAGTTAGGCGTTATGAAATGACAGTTGCCACCCTTCTGACATCTTGTCTTGTCTGTTTCTTGCAGAACTTCCTGGATAACTTCCCCAGCAGTGACGTGCTGGTGTTTGTGGCACGGACCTGCCTGCTTTTCCAGATGACCACCGTCTACCCCCTGCTGGGCTACCTGGTGCGCGTCCAGGTGATGAGCCAGGTCTTCGGGAAACACTACCCCAGGTAGCGACTGCCGCTGCCCCTAGCCTTGTCACGTAGTGTATGTGCTACTCGTGGTTGGAAACAGCTGAAGGGTTTTATTATGCCTCAAATATCAATGTCCCCAAAACCGCTGCAGATTAGTAGCAGCGCACGGAGGGGGGTTGTATGTGTGTCTGTTTTACTGTCCTCAAGTTTGCTGTCACAGAATGCTCATCAGCATTTCTTCTTCTTTCCCTACTGTCACTTTGCTTGGTAGATATTATGCACATTGATGGCTTGCTAGCAAACGTCCTCGCCTATGGGTTTATCATAGTAGCAGGCTAACAGAAGGCAGCAGCAATCTGAATGATCAGACCCAAACATGCGATGACGAGTGATCGGGGGGGGGGGAATGTGAAGCTAGAGACTGCTTCACGCTATCCAATCAGAGCATCAGGATCAAAGTACAGCCCGCCCTTCTCTTTACAGACAGGCAAACTTGCCAGTTGAGTTATTTAGAACACGGTGCGCCTCCCCTGAGGTGGAGGAGGACAACACGTTGTTGGCAGCAGTAGCTGCTTTCTTGGTGTTCACAATTCTTCATCATTATTACACTATTGTTCTGAATTCAATCACCTTCACCTTCCTCATCGTCATCATTCAGTTCATTCAAATGTAATTGTAAAGTCACGCGCACAATTATCAGTTTCTATCAGCCGTTCCTCTATTGACAGCATTCATTCAGTGAGGAGAGAGATATTCGCGTATGGGTACCAACGCCCAGCTGCCCGTTTGTCTTGGCACCTTAATAGGGATGTAATGATTCACCAATATGTCCGATTCAAATATTTAAGAGTTGACTGCATCGGTCCAAATGTAGCATGCATCGGGTCAGACAATCGATTCAAACGTTACGAATCGCCGATCCACTCAAATGTTTTGCTGATATTACTTTACGAAAATACCTTTTTATCTTCTGTGACGTCCTCTCCTTCAGTGTCGAACTAAACATGTAACTGTGTTGACAGTCATTGATCTACAAGTCGTTTTTATATGCCAAACAACCCTAGGGAATATCAGTATCCTAGTCAAACTCTGCACTGTTCCCAGCGACGCACGCTGACCAACGAGGTAGGCGGCCTGTTCCTGATCTTGCACATCTGCATGGCACCTTCAGCATTCAACTGCTGAAATGGCTTGCTAGATATTAGGCTTTATTAATTGAGTGACAACTTTTGTAATTTGCCCGGTTATTATTATCTATGCGCTGTTGAAAATAAGTGTTTTACAGGAATGAAAGTAAATGAGTGAAGACAACTTTCATCTGGCTATACCTGCTGAACAGGCTTACAATAGATTTTACTTCGATTGTTCAGGTTCACCATCGGCAATAGTTTTGGTAGTTTTGCTTTAAACAATGTGTTTATGGTGGTTTTTAGATATACAGGGTAAAGTTAATAATTTCATAATGAGGACCGCAATCATTTTGCGAGGCGGACTGACTGCATGGCCAAAGCAGGAGGAGGAAAGAGTAGCTCACTAAACTTCCAAATGGTGAAAACCATTAGATTTTGAGATGGGGGGGAAATCCAAAGTTCTATACACGGAATATACCAAAAATTAGGAACACCTTCCTAATAATGAGTTGCACCCCCCCTTTTTGCCCTAGAACAGCCTTAATTCGTCGGGGCGTGGACTCTACAAGGTGTCGAAAGCGTTCCACAGGGATGCTGGCCCATGTTGACTCCAATGCTTCCCACAGTTGTGTCAAGTTGGCTTGATGTCCTTTGGTTGATGGACCATTCTCGATACGCACGGGAAAAACCCAGCAGCTAATTTACTGATGTCTCCATTAGAAGAGGGGTCAGTCTTGTGTGTTGAAGCTTTGATGGTTAAAACAAGCTTTCTACAAAATGTTACAATTCTTAATCTCTTTATCCCCTAGTTTCTTCCACGTTTTCACTCTGAACATTTTCATCGTTGGCACTGGTGTCTGCATGGCGAAGTATTACCCCAACATCGGCTCCATTATAAGGTAAGACGGCTGCTAAGCTATGGAAATTAGAAAGATGTTTGTTGATAAAGAGAACCAAAAACAAGGTGTTCCTTTCAAATGGAAAATAAAAATGTAGGGCCAAATCCTTGAGATATCGGTATTCAAATTATCCTGCAAATCCCCCCATTAACATTAATGTAAGATTGACACCAACATTTTACTTTAAACACACTTTTGGCCCAGTGTCTCACAGTAAAAATAACGCACCCTCTTTGAACTGAATTGAATTCACCCTCGCTTGCCCAGCCCATATAGATCATCCGTCCTCTCTCTGTTTCTCCTCCCAGGTACTCGGGGGCAACGTGTGGCCTGGCCCTGGTTTTTGTCTTCCCCTCCCTGGTCCACATGATCTCCCAGAAGCGTAGAGGGGAGCTCAGCTGGCCCTCGGCCATCTTCCACAGCCTCCTCATTGTCCTGGGCGTGGCCAATGTGGCAGGACAGTTCTTCATGTAGTTATGCCACTAGTTGGTTGGTCGGTCCCTCAATGAACCAGGGTCGTGTTCATTAGTCACCAAACAGAAGAAAATGGACAGAAACAGGGAGGTGGGACTACTTGGACTTGTCCAATGAGAAATGCTCATTTTAGTTTTCCGATGCAAAATGTTTCAAAAACCTTTTTCTGGTGAGTGCACTGATGATTACGACCCTGCACAAGCCTTTTGTATACATGGAGACTGCATCCAGTGGTCAACTCTTATAGTCTGGTCTGCACAGGTAGCAGTCTCTGGGGAATTCAAGCCGATGTCTTTAACTGCATGTTCTCTTCTTTTAGTGGGAGTTTCACGTCAATTTTGATTATGCTTATTTTTTCACTATTAACTCTTTTTGGATATTTACGGTAGTTTTGCACCCTCCACAAACCTATTAACACTAATCATTTTCACCGTTTTTTTTTTTTTAAGGGCATTGACTTTCCCCTCAGAACTATCCTCCTTCAACATGATAGTGCAGAAATACGTTTTAGGTTATTTTATCTTGATTTAATTATTATTTGGTTTATTTCATAGTTCAATAGGACGGAGCTAGTCTTGCACAGCCTTGTTCACATATGCTGTTCTGATAAAGTGGAAATAACGAAATATCAGTTAAAAGGTTTATTTATTTTTTGGGTTTCCATTGTAATTTGAACGATTAAGCACTATTCAAATCAGCGCAAAATACATTCATATTTAATTTTGTTTAAATGCAATTAATATGTATAACATAATTGAAGCATCCCAATTTAATAATTGATTAGAAATAATGTGTGCATAGCTTGCTTCAAAGTAGAACAGTGCAACGGCCAGAAGTCTGTGGGAGAGTTATCAATGGATAATCATGTGATCACAGACATTCTGCAGCATAATTCCCCAGAGAGTGAAGCATTTGACTGACCAATGTTACTAAATGATTCCCTTAAACCCCCCCCTCCCTCAGGGGAAATGCACAAATCATGTCCTGTATTCATTGTATCTTAAAAAAACACACAAAAAAAACATCTGGATGGAATTGTTAGAAGTAAAAGCAGGGAAATTATATTGTGGTTTCCGTTTTTGGCCTTTTGAATTTTCTTGGCCCATGTAGATCATTGGGTGGGATTAGGGGGTTCATATTTGTTCCCTGGCTCTTAAAGGAAAATACCACTCCAACTATTTTCATATTTGTTTTATACAGTCCCATAATGTTTCGCATGTCAGCAATCAAGTTTAAGATATAGAACTTTCAAAATAATTTGGCATCTTTAAAACGCATCATACTTCAACACTTCCTGTATTTTTTTAAAAAAATTCTCTCTCTTAAACTTGATTGCTGACATGCAAAACATTTTGTGACTGAATCAACAGTGGACTAACGAAACAAATATGAAAAGTTGGAGTGGTATTTTCCTTAAATGTATTACGTTGTTATTGTAAGGAGTAGGGTAAAGTTGCCCCGAGAGACGCTGATCTTGGGTCAATTTTGTATTTTCCCCACTAGGATTGGGGAAGGGGAAGCTGATCCCAGATCTGTACCAAGGGTAAACCTCACTCCAGAGTGTTATTGTAACATATATATATATATATTGTACATCTGCCATTTGACAGAATGATGCCATAGTCATTTTGGAGCACCAACAGTATACTTGAACAAATGGAAGCTAACTCTGTTTTGAACAGTTTCTTTTTGTTGTTGCTACATATGGTTCTTAACTTAATTCTTCTGAGAAACTGCACCTTAATGTTGTCGGATGGATAAAGGGATTGTATGGGTGGTGTAATGGAGTGTACGTTCACTAAATGTTGCTCGTGATACAAAAGCAGGCCTCATTCTTCAGTAAGAAAGATGTCAACTACTCCAATTCCAGTTATGGTGTTTAATGGCAATTATATTCACAGGGGTTTTTTAGTGTGTGTGTGTGGTTGTCTGAAATTACAGAATAAAGAGAGGAATGATTAGTAATTTAAATACAATATCAGGATATAGCAATAAACAATATTACAATGAAGTAACAAACTGCTATTGGAATAGTAAGGTAGAACATCTCCAATCAGTCTAAAATACCTTGCGTGTCCGCAGTTACAACCAAGTAACTGTATACATGTGCTCTATAGAGCTCACCAGCTTGTAGTCCTAAAAATGTTCGTTTGGCCATTCCAAATGGGGAAAGAATAGGGTTTTGGGATGAACGCTCAAAATAAGGTTGCGGTTAACACTGGTTTAGGAGCACTTATATGTTTTGTTCTACAAAAACGATTTTCCCCATAGGCTTTGGCCAATGAGCCATGGTGGCATTAGTGCCTACAAAAATACGTCATTACTATTGCTCTATATACATATAAGCAATTACTGGGCATGATGCCACCACCTGCAAATCAATTAGCTAGCGAATGGTAAGGCGAAGTCGGGGGAGATGCATCTGCGACAGCCGAAAGTTGGACACTGTGGTTTTCCAACAGCAAGGCTCAGATCAACATGTCAGTGTTGCCATTGTTTAAAAGTTTTTCTTTATAATGTCAAAATAAACATGTCTCCAACCCCCATTTCACACACTCAAACTGAAATCGTGTGTACATTGTACAATCAGTCTGTGAGAGTGCATCAAATATCATATTAAAATGTGTATATATCCACTGTATAATGAATTGTGTCAAAGTTGGTTCCTGTTTCAGTCATGTCTTTGGTCACATTGGCGTGGGGTCAAACAAAAACACCCTGATTGGTTGGTTGGCAATAGAGCCTCCCACAACGCAGGTGATGGCTGCAGGATGAAGTTGGGGAAGAACAACTGCAGAAACGATCCTGGATATTATGGGCTTGTTCAACATTGCAGCCGACAGTGCAGGTGACTGCGGACTGACTGATCTACAAAGAACCTCGCTTCATAAATAACTACTCATTATTTGTAGATCTGTCAGTCGGTCACAATTTACCCATGATACATTACGCTTTTGATCCTCTCGAACACGGCCAATGACGAGATGCTTGTCTCCGCCCTCAATGGGATTCGTTGTCCACAGAGCAGAACGGCGGGCTGTCAATCTCCCGCCTGATCCTCTCTTTGGATTGGTGGATACATCTCGTTATTTGAATACTTTTTTGAATATTTTATGTGCGGTGTTGACGTCAACCGTCTGTATTCAATGGCCTCATGAATATGCATAGACGTCTCGAATTTCAACAGAGACAACTCCGATAGTGTTTTTTCTCCAAGTTGCCGGGTTGTCATGTGCATCACACTTATATCAGTACACTCGTAACCAGTGGCGGCTCCTGAAAAAATTCTCAGGGGGGGCAATTTTTCTGATGATTTAGGTGACCTACACACATTTAAAAAAAGATATGTCCAGCAACAACATGAAGACAGGGGCAGCATATAAGTCAATGCCAGAAGCATTTATTGACTGATCTCAAAAGTGTTGGCTTACAAAAGCAAAATAAGTTATCACAGTAAAAATAATCAAGGGTGTTCTTTCACATTCCTCAACACTGCATAAACAATATGCATTTCCATAAACAAATGAAATACCAGCTGAAAATACAGCATCTTGGTATTTGTTCAGATTGCAGGATCAACAAGAGCTTTTACCACATTTTTTGCCTCATGGTTGAATTGGAAATATGTGCACCTGAGCATAATTCACAACAAGCAAGCAGGAGCTTTTGATAGAGGCTACTGAAAACATTGATGCAAGTTATTGGTAATAAGAAATTTTTATAGACTTCCATATTCTGCCCTCTTTTATAGATTTGTGAAAATGAACAGTGATAGACATTTTGCCTGAAAACAGAATTTGAAAATAATTTCTAGAAAAGGTAAACACAGCTATCTGTATGGCTTTGTAAAAATGAACAACCATATTCTGGCCAATTGTATAGATTTGTAAATAGAACTCTGGCCAATTGTATAGATTTGTAAAAATGAACATGAACAGATTATTTTATTTTTTTAAAACTTTTTTTTAAATGAAAAATAACTATTTTAAACAATATCAACTGTGAACTGATTTGGGCGTGTGTGTGTTAAAGAGACAGACAGGGAGGGACAAAGAGAGAGAGAGGCTACATTACTTGTACTGAAACTGTTCTCTTCTCTCTTTCAATGTAGCAAAGCGGTCAATGACTTTCTCATTGAAATCAGGCATGCTGAGGACTAGTTCCCTCTCCATGGAAAGCATGGCCAGTGCATTCAGACGTTCCTGGCCCATTGAATTTCGCAGGAATGTCTTAACTCGTGTCAAAGTTGAGAAACATCTCTCAGCTTCAGCTGTTGTCATGGGAGTAGTTATGAGGATGTTCAACAGAGTCACAGTCTCAGAGAACGTCTCCTGGAGGTTGTAGCTCATGAGAACCTGGTACAGTGCCAGTGCACCACAGTTTGACTTTCTCGTTGTCGGCAAAAAGACCGTTCAGTCTCTCCAAAAGCACACTGGCGATTGAGACTGAGGTTGATTCCGAGATGGGAAGGAACTCAAAAAAGCGCTCCTGCACTTTGTGGTTGCTATCTATGTACCTCAGCACAAGCACCAGCTGTGTCTGTGTAGAAATGTCCGTGGTCTCGTCAGCTTGGATAGCTACGAAGTTCGCCGACTTCACCTCCTCCACAATATGTTCCCTCATGACCGCTAGCATACACTCCAGTAGCTCGTTTTGAATGGTCTTTGATGTGAACTTCTTTCAAAGAGACAATCGAGTTGCACTGAACGCTAGCCATCTTGATAGTAGTACGTGAATTGATTGACGCTGCTACCCGCTCTTTTCTTAGTTACGTTCATGGTTATGTTACGTATGACGAAAGCGCGTAAGTGCAAGCCCTCAGAAACCCATAGAGATTGTATTGAAAGCTCTGATATTTGAAAAAAAAAGATTTTACATGAGAGGCTATGAGACACTTCTGGGCGATTTTCAACCTGACTGAAATCGCCCCAAAAGGGGCGGGGCCATTTGAAGCACGACTTTAGCCTGATTGGACATTTAGTGGCAGATCAGACGTCTAGATTAGAACACTGATAACTACTGGTGCCGTGATATAATTGATTAGAAAAAAAATCCCTACCTTTTCCCATTTGGCAGTGCGTCGCCCATATCGCCCTAATGAACACACCGCCCCTGCTCGTAACCTAAGCATTATGACACTTCTATTGGATCAAATAAGCCTTGCGTATCAAAATGCCAATACATTTGTATCTTGACTAAATTCGAAAATCATTGTGCCCCTCCATAGAAAAACTCCTCAATTGATTTAATAATTATTGATCTGCTTAACGTGGACAGATTTTGGGTGGAGTAAACCTTCTAGCTTCACCTCTCCCTCTCTGACTGCAGTCAAAACTGAATAACCTTTGATCACATGATTTGTCAAGTTTAAATAATGCAAGACACTTTGAAACGCAACTTGACAAAAATGATCTGCTCGAACACGCCCAATAAGTAGACTAGCTAGGTGTGCTAAAGTAGAAAACATCCTAACACAATATACCACAAGGCAACAGTAAACATGTTGTCCATCACGAATGATGCAGCGCCCCCCCTTGGGCCTATCAGTGACAACAATTCAAGCTTAAACGGGACAGGAGATATGCTTGTTCAAAGTTGGGAATTTCAGTTGATTACCATAGCGCCACCTTTGAGCCCATCAGTGTAATTTTCTAAATGCCAGATCTCTATGCCATGACGCATCATTCACCCAAGTTTAGTCAAAATCGAGCCAGTGGTGTCTGAGATATTGCGTGTGACTAACGTACGGATAAAGATCCATAGTCCCACCTCCGATTTCATCGTGGGGGTCAATAACGATGTTTTAGCCCTCCACCGTGAAAATAGACGAGAAAGAAAAATGACAGAGCCCTCCACGCGACCTCTCCAATCGTTCTAGAGAGACAGAGCCCTCCACTCAGTCTAGAGAGACAGAGCCCTCCACGCGACCTCTCCAAATCGGTCTAGAGAGACAGAGCCCTCCACGTGACCTCTCCAAATCGGTCTAGAGAGACAGAGCCCTCCACGTGACCTCTCCAATCAGTCTAGAGAGACAGAGCCCTCCACGCGACCTCTCCAAATCGGTCTAGAGAGACAGAGCCCTCCACGTGACCTCTCCAAATCGGTCTAGAGAGACAGAGCCCTCCACGTGACCTCTCCAAATCAGTCTAGAGAGACAGAGCCCTCCACGCGACCTCTCCAAATCGGTCTAGAGAGACAGAGCCCTCCACGCGACCTCTCCAATTCGTCTAGAGAGACAGAGCCCTCCACGTGACCTCTCCAATCAGTCTAGAGAGACAGAGCCCTCCACGCGACCTCTCCGATCAGCCTAGAGACAGAGCCCTCCACGTGACCTCTCCGATCAGTCTAGAGCAGGGTTCTTCAACACCGGTCCTGGAGGGCTGAAACACAGCCCCTGATTAGAAGGAGAGGATGAAAAACAGAGGTGTTTCGGCACCTCCGGGACCGGAATTGAAGAACCCTGGTCTAGAGAGACAGAGCCCTCCACGTGACCTCTCCAATCAGTCTAGAGAGAGAGAGAGAGAGCTTGGTGACAGTTTGGTAAGTAAGTTCTGTCTCGTATGACTGCTGGGTGTATCAATGATAATAAAAAAATAAAAAAAGGGCTACAGTAAACATGTCCCCCACGAATGACGCAGCACACCCCTTGGGCCAATCAGTGTCATTTTGTAAATGCCAGATCTCTATGGCAAGACGCATCATTCACCCAAGTTTTGTCCAAATCGTGCCAATGGTGTCTGAGATATTGCGTGTGACTAACGTGTGTACAGTTGATTACTATAGCGCCCAGCTTGGGCCAATCAGTGTCATTTTGTAAATGATAGATCTCTATGGCAAGACGAAATCATTCACCCAAGTTTCGTAAAAATTGTGCCAATGCTCCCGAGTGGCGCAGCGGTCTAATGCTTCACTACAGTGCTTGAGGCTTCACTACAGACCCGGGTTCGATCCCGGGCTGTGTCGCAGCCATCAGCAACTGGGAGACCCATGAGGCAGATGTTATTGCTCTAGCGACTCATTGTGGCGGGCGGGGCGCATGCACGCTGACTCGGTCGCCAGGTGTACTGTGTTTCCTCCGACACATTGGTGCGGCTGGCTTCCGTGTTAAGCGAGCAGTGTGTCAAGAAGCAGTGCGGCTTGTCAGGGTCGTGTTACGGAGGACGCATGGCTCTCGACTTACGCCTCTCCCGAGTCCGTACAGGAGTTGCAGCGATGGGACAAGACTGCAACTACCAATTGGATATCACGAAAAATATATATTTTTTATCGTGCCAATGGTGTCTGATATATTGCGTGTGACTAACGTGCTTACAGTTGATTACTATAGCGCCCACCTTGGGCCAATCACCATTCAACTGACTACCGAAGTCAGCCTGCAGGCGCCTGGCCCACCTCCCGGTCAAGGCCGGTTGTGACACAGCCTGGGATCGAACCCGGGTCTGTAGTGACGCGTCAAGCACTCGGGAGGCCTAAAGTTTGCATTTTCAATCTCGTTATAGCGAGTCCGAGACAACATGTGTGACTAAAGGACGGACAGAGACATATCCACAGTCCCCTCCCCGATTTCTTCATGGGGGAAAATGAAGGAAACATGCATTATGATAAGGTACTTACTGTTGCATGAACGCACACGCACAACGTTTTATTAATCGGTAAGGAAACAAAAGCCAAGGTGCGCCAGGGGGAAATGCGCTGCTGCACTCAACAAGTTTGTCAGGTTCTCACCGGAGAGTATGCAAATGTCCGCATGAGCAGAACAGGCGAGTGACGTATCACCCACAACGGCAGGTGGATATACAGGCTATCGGACCATAAGAGCTGTGAAATGTTAGCTTCCTGTGTACAAATTGTGCTGGCTGGGTTTTTGGAGCCCTCCTTCCACTCCAGTATCGGATCAGTCAACTCCTCCTTGTAATGCACTATCATGACTCACCCAGCAGGGAGGATTTAATATCAATTATGTTTTTTATTTTTTTAACGGAGTGGCTGCGGATCAGACTTTTCTTCCCAACAGCTAAAAGTCCCTAAGCTTCTGCTCATGTGAGGAATTCTTTACTTTACTCACTGTCTCTGATCTACTCATAGGGAACAGGCTACTCTGGCGAATGGTGCTCCTTTAATAAAGTTAGATAAAAGCTGAATCAATGTCTGCAAGATCACATAAAGACAGTACTCTACATAACATAACCCAATATAATAGCATAGTGTATGGCGTAGGATGATTGCGATCAGTGGCGGCTGGCCGATAGAGGGCGCTAGGAGCGCCGCCCCCTTAAATAAAATTATTTTTTTTAAAAATAAAAAATAAAAATAATAATAATAATAATAAAAACATCAGTATGTCAATATTTGTGTGTTTGAAATATGGAATGCACACAGTAATATGTGTAAGATATGATAGAAAATCATATTCAGCAACCTTTCCTCTGCCTGTCAAACGCCTCGTCAGCTCTGGGCGATACAGAAAGTGCCCCGAGGAGGCGGGTCTACGTAGCAGTTAAGCCAATTGCTAATTTAAGATATGAATGTATGACATAAAATGTAGCTAATCAGCGATTTTAATTCGAATCCAAGGAGGGCGATTATTTTATCGCCTCAAGCTCGCCCCTGATAAAATAAGGACCGGGCTCCAGTGGCGCCATTTTTACTAGACGACAATGGCGAAACGCAAAGCGTTACTCCTCCAAGACCCAACCCTAACTTCGGTGAAATCTCTCCTCCAAGATCCGTTTGAGAGGAGAACTTTGTCAGAGAAAGTTCGGGTGAAAGAGCTGGGCCCAGATCAACCTGACCTCTCAATCAGACAGCAGGCTAGCGAGAAAGGGAAGCAGTATATGCGCGGCTTCTCCCGTAGCTGGTACACCAGGAAGGCTTGGCTAGCTGGGTGCACTGATGCTAATGCTTTATTTTGCTTTCCGTGCTTGCTTTTTAAAAACGACGGGGTCAGATTCAGCATGGACAGGTACCGGAGTGAGGGGATATGAAGCACCTGTCAGAGAAGGTAAAGAAACATGAGAACACCAGGGCACACATGGACAACTCTGTAAAGCTAGCTGTATTAGGAAGGGTGAACATTGCTACGCAGCTGGATGACGGCCACAGGATTGCGGTGAGGAAACACAATGAGGAGGTGGATAAAAACAGGCACATTCTATCCAAAATTATCGATTGTGTGAAGTTCTGTGGGGCTTTTTGAGTTGGCCTTGCGTGGGCACGAGGAGACTGACTCCTCGGACAACCCTGGCATTTTCCGGGGCTTAGTGGATTTTGTTGCCTCCCTCGACAGTGTGCTGGAGGAGCACCTGAAGACAGCTACCGTTTTTAAGGGCACGTCAAAGACGATACAGAACGAGCTGTTGGACTGTATGTTGTCAGTGCTTAAGGATTACATCCTGGAGGAAGTAAAGAGTGCTGATTTTATCGCCATTCAAGCTGACGAGACGACTGACGTTTCCACCCACTGCCAGTTGGTGCTTGTGATACGCTACATCGATGCTAAAAGTAACGTCCAAGAGCGTTTTTTCGAGTTCATTTTGATCGAGAACGCAACCGCCGACACCATCGCTACAGCGCTGCTGGAGAGGCTCAGCACCATACTCTCACATGGACAAAAGGCCAAACTTATTGCCCAGGCTTACGACGGAGCAAGTGTGATGAGGGGAGCCACCGGCGGAGTGCAGCGTAAAATAGTGGATGTGTACGAAAATGCGCACTACGTCCACTGCTATGCACATCAGCTGAACCTCATCATGCAGCAGGCTACTTCACGCATCCCCAGGATCGGCACTTTCTTTTCCGACCTTGCAGGATTTTCTGCTTTCTTCTCCAGGTCTCCCAAGCGAACCACCGTGCTTGACGAAGTGGTTGCGCATAGACTCCCAGAGCCTCTACAACACGGTGGAACTTCCACAGTCGCGCTGTAAACACTGTGTACGAGTACAGGGATGACCTCCTAACGTGTTTCCAGACCATCAGAGACTCTGGGAACTTTGATGCCCCGACTGTCAGAGAGGCGGGGGCTTTGTGAGGATGCTCGAAGACGAGGCTTTCTGTTTTTTCCTGGCACTGTTCCACAAGATCATGCCAAATGTGGACATGCTTTTCAGCCAGCTGCAGAAGAGGAACATCGACCCTGTCTTCATTAAAGCACTTGTCCAGAGGTTCACAGAAAGCATGCTAAGAATCAGGTAAATAACTATATTTACTATTGGCTGATAAAGATGCTGTTAGAAAGATGAATAGTTCACTTACAACAGTTTAAAAGCCTAAATGTGTCTGGTCATCAAAGTGAGTGATTATCATAGAGCCGTCACAATTATATTTGTTTTAGTATTTTAAAAGGAAAGAGAAGACATTTACATTACATTTTAGTCATTTAGCAGACGCTCTTATCCAGAGCGACTTACAGTTAAGAGTGCATACATTTTTTCATACTGGCCCCCGTGGGAAACGAACCCCACAACCCTGGCGTTGCAAGCGCCATGCTCTACCAACTGAGCTACACGGGACCACATTAGTTTTGGCAAGATCTGAAAAAAGAAGTTGGTGGAGTGCAACCCTCAAACATTGAAGAATTACAGCAGTTTGCTGCTGAAGAATGGGCCAAATTGCCAGCAGAAAAGGTGCAGCAAGCTCATTGATGTCTACAATAAGCATATGTTGGCAGCTATCTTGGCCAAAAGCTGTGCAACCAAGTACTAGCTCCAGGGTGCCAATAATTTAGTCCATGACATTTGTCTATATTTTCTAAATTACAATTGTAAACTTAAGTTTACAGAAATATAATTAAAGGTGTGGAGACCCATTTTTTCCTCTCAAATTTCAACTGATTTTAGAAGAAATAGGGAATTATTTAAGAAAAGCCCAAGGGTGCCAATATATTTGGACACAACTGTATGCCTTCAGTCTAATTGGAATGTATGGCAGTAGAGTTGTTTGTATTTCTCCCTAACCAAAATGGCTGCCATTAGGATACCATTCAGGATTTTTTTCACCTGTGTTACCACGACAATCACGCCAAATGAGCATTGCATTTGTGTGCTCCTTCAGTGTGAATGCGCAAATTTGATATGGGTCACATGTAAAACTGATACATAATTGATACAGATTTACGGTATGTTGCCTATATATTACTATATACCGGTATTGATGCACAGACCAGTTTGGGTTTTTACTTTACCTTCTATAACGGTATTTCAATGTTTGGTTTGTTAAATGTGGTAATGCCACTCCGCCATGTGTAACGTCCGTTTTTCTAGTTTACTCCGCAATTTGGGTCGTCTCTCTCCCTCTCTCACCAAGTACCACCCCGTCACTCAAGGAGCGCAGTTGTTGTTACTCGACCACGAGAACAAGTGTTTGTCCAAAAAGACACAATCAGACGTTGATAATAATGCAGGAAAGTACTACACAGTTTGTAATAATTATTCAGGTGTCCACCAGGTCAATTTCTAGAAGAGGCCTAGTTGTTATTGAAGATTAACTTTATTGCTAAGTGCACAGCAGAACAAAATTATGTTGCATCCCTCTCACAAATGTAATAGAAAAGGCTTTAAAACGTAATAACATCAGTTAATTATGTACATCACAGGTTAAAAGCAGTTACTAGACATAGTTTGTGTGTATATACACACTATCTGTCTGTCTGTCTGTCTGTCTGTCTATATATATATATATATATATATATATATAAAGTCACTGGTTGTGTGTTGAGGGGGAATTACAGTGAGCTAAGAAGTCTGATTGCAAGTTATCAAATTAAACTTTATTTTTTGGACCCAGGGCCTCAATTCCCTCTTTGTGTGGGGACAGCGCATCTGACGAGCAGCAACAGCCCATCAAGCGACTGGAGGATGCTGGGACCAGGAGAACAACAGAGGTTGGCTATAGAGGTAAGTTGTGATGTAATTGTCAGTGTTTCCCCCTAGAACTTTTTTCAGGCCTGGTAGTATGTAGCCAAAACCCTGAACAATCAGCACCTTGGTAATCATATACTTGAGTTGGACATAGGCATGTGTCAGTCAGGATCACTTGCATCAAAATAGCTTAATTGCAAATTAAAGCTGATGATGTATCTTTTACAGGTATGTGATACCATCCTGAGTCATGCCAAAGAGAGGTTCTCCTTCACCCAGCACCTCATCAGCGCAACACTATTGCACGGAGAGTTGTTCCCACAACACAGTGTGAAGTTCCCGATACAGCGCTTGGAAACAACCGTGGAGGCGTACCCCATGTTGAACAAGGCCAAGCTCAAAACCGAACTGTCCCTCATCTATGAGAACAGTGAGTTCAAGGCTTGTAGTGGTGCAGTGCCCCTGTACCAGTTCTTCATGGAGAACAACCTTCAGAGCACTTTCACAGAGACTGCCAGCCTCCTCAAGATCCTCATCACCACACCCATGACAACTGCTGAGTCAGAAAGGTGCTTCTCTACACTGAAAAGGATCAAGACCTTCCTGAGAAACAGCATGACACAGGATCGCCTGAACGCTCTGGCCATGCTCTCCATGGAGAAGAAACTTGTCAGGGACATTCCTGACTTTAATCAAAGGGTCATTGAGAGGTTTGCCACTCAGAAGGACAGACGGGCAAAATTCCTGTACAAATAAGATGACAGACACACACACACAGAGCAGCTCTGGCCGACATGTTTCTTTGTATATAGTTGACCTTAGCATAAAAAATCCAGTTATATATGGTACTCTAGAAAGTCTTAATAGTGTCTT
This sequence comes from Coregonus clupeaformis, assembly GCF_020615455.1. NCBI lineage: Eukaryota > Metazoa > Chordata > Actinopteri > Salmoniformes > Salmonidae > Coregonus > Coregonus clupeaformis. The sequence continues at coordinate 14,855,278 of NC_059206.1, forward strand.
TGCTAATATTACTGTATATATGTTGTTTTGTATCAATTAATTGTTGCAGTTCTGGAGCACATTAACAATTAGTCACATTTAGTATGATCATAAAATACTGTATGCTATTCTTCCAGTCAAAGGTTTGAGTTCATCCACTTGATATCCATTTCTATATTATACATCCTTTTATACAGTGTAAGATTTCCTATAAACTTTATAATAATTTCATGTTATTGTCCACTTTCCACTCTGTTCTGACAGCATGCCTGTTGCGTTGCCTGTTTACTACCAATGGTAAAAAGTTCACTTTAAATGCAAATGAAAGGCTTGGGTTTGTGTAATATGTTTTTGTGTAAGAATGCCTCAACTTTTTTAATATTGGCATTAAATAATTACTAAATGTTTCACTGAGCACTGCTGTCCTGCAGTTTGTGTTAAAATATATCGCGATGGTTACAGGAAAAAAAAGTATGGCACAGCCCCACCGAGAATATTTTTCACCAGCCGCCACTGATTGCGATCAAACCTCAACAGCACGCGCCACTAGGAAGAATTTGCTTTGAAACTAAAAAACACAAGTAAGCAATTCTACAGCTTGTTAACACCACCTGCTCTAAAATTCGCTCATTCTACAATAATTCAAAACAACACTGTAGGCTACTTTGAAACTGTAGCCTATAACTCAAGAAGATATAAATGCATATTCCCATGAAACTGATTGTTGGTAGGCAGATGCTGCAGGGACACTTCACCAGTAAAACTGGAAGAATTATCATTCATTCATGATTGGCAGAGAAATACACAAGGCGAGTAGAGCAGAGACTGCGTAAAGTAGAGAATCCCGCAAATGCGCAGAAGCATCAGGACCTTCAGCTGTCGGGAAGAAAGGTCCAGAAAAGTCTGCTCTGCAGCCTCTTCCTTTTAAAAAGAGTTTATTAAATTACTGGAGTAGAATTTCTTCTTGTTTTAGGGCTGTGTGGCTCATACATGCATTGGTTCTACTACATGTAAGCTGCATTTCCACAGGCAGCCCAAATCTGATCTTTTGACCATTATTGGCAAAAGATTTGATCTTAATGGTCTAAAAGACCAATCAGTGGCAGAAGATCAGAATTTGGTTGCCTGTGTAAACGCAGCCGTCGACTCCCCAAAGATAAATCAGTTTTAGAACTGGGGGGAATAGTGTCAATGTCAACACTGATGTGAAGCTTTCTGAACATTGCAGATAGAAATAGAATGACTAGAGATGACACGATTCCATATTATGAAGTTAACCGAAGTTCCTCCTTGAAAAATAGTTATTCTGTTATTGTTATATTCTACATGATAAACATATCGGTTCTAAACATTACACTTCCATCTGAACATCCTGTAAACCCTCCTGAGAAAACAAGCTCTGTCGGTTATGTAGCCATAGTGAGTCTCCCGTAGCAACACTTTGTTCCACAGAGATCTGTCTCGTGTCTCTGCCTTAGGGTTGTGTCTTAATACTCTAAAGTGGCTTCCTTCCTTGTCTCTTTACCGCCTTGAACTAACCATAGACTGTTTAAAAGCTGCTGACAGGTGAAACGACCGGGTCTCAATCATTCACCTTTTGAGACCTTTCTGACCAGTGGTCATGAAGGAAGGAGACTAGGAGAGGAGGCCGTTTTAGACTATTGGGACATGACCCTTGCTGGATTTCAGGTAAAGAGGTCTGCATAGTCCACATCACTAGGCTTCTGGCCACATGGCTGGAGCAGCTGCTCCCCTCCTGACATGGTGATTGGCTCCCCCTAGTGACAGAAGAAAACACAACACGTCATATTATTCTACTCCACTTCAACAGAGTTCATGTGAATACAAAACAAGGTGCATTATTGTCTCTATATTGAGGTAGAGAAGAGGTGATATTCAACATCCCACCCACAGTAAATCCTTTATTATAAAAAAATGTAGTCATTTAGCAGACACGCCTATCCAGAGCGACATATAATCAACTAAAGTAGGCAAAACAACCACATATCACGACAAGTTCCATTAAAACCATCAAAACTACCCTAAACAACCCCCAAATACTACAAAATAAAAAACTACAAAATAAGGGCTACAGATGTGCCACTACCTCATGGTACTCCACAAGCTCTGCCAGCGAGGTGAATCTGATCTGGTGGCCCAGCAGCATGTAGCAGCCCTCTGTAGCGTCAATGAGGAAGTGTTTAAACTCCTCTTTGCATCGATAAGACAGGACGTATCCAAGAATCCTCTCGCTGACCCGCACCAGGAAGTGCCCGGGTACTCCCTCGCTCAGTAAGTCCTCGGCTTCCTGCCGCGAAATGATGCCTTGGTGGGAAAAGTAACGGTGGGTCAGTTATAATTATTGCAACGTGAGAATAACACCCTGACGTGACATATTAAAGATGGATAGCTGAAGACCACATGCTGTATATTCTGTTTTACTCTCCAGAAACGACCTGTAGCTCTGAGATACTTGGGGATATCTGACAGGATTTGATAGGTTTAAGTAATATGATAATAGCTCCACCTGGCCTTTTGATAGGCCAGTTTCTATTTTCTCCATATTGCTTACACCTACCCAGTCAGAGCTACACAAGTGCATCTCGGGAGTAGGGACAAGGGGTTGTTTCTGGACAGGGCCGTTGCTTCCGTTCAACATGAGAAACCTGGCTGGGGTGTATTCATTAGTCGCACACCGCAACGAAAAACATTTCGCAACGTAAACGAGAGTTTCTATTGGACACATTCAGGTCGGTCCCTCGCTGTTTCGTTCCATTTGCTTCCTAGTGAATACACCTCTGCTCTGATCATACTACTGCCAGTCTTTTCAGATACGTTTTAATATAGGAGAAGTCACAAGGCAATGATAAACCCACTGTATAGCAGCAGAGATATAGAAGCAGAATTTGCGTAGGTGCCCCTACTACGTCAGGGGTCGCTAGGCAACCCTGGTCCTGGCGTGCCCAGCATGTACTTCATGTTTTTGATTTAACGACCTGGAAGACCAGGTGTGTTGAATTTAGGCAATCACCTAAACAATTAGCTCAGTTGGTCAGGTGTGGTGACTAGTTGGAACAAAATCCTGCAGTACTCCAGGAACAGGGTTGCCTACCACTGTCCTACGTGGTTCTGTAAATTGATCAAGCTTGTGTATTCTGTGGTATAATTTAGATATTTCAAACAGTAGGAGGCATCAGACCTACTACTAGCCAACTGTACTGAGTGGCATGGGGACCCACATACAGTAACTGACTTACTGTCTTTTGGTCTAATGTAAACAAATCCAGATGTATTTGCATTTGTCCCTATATTCAAAATAACCTTATGTTGTCCATTATAGATGGAATCTTTGTTGTTTAGTTAGAAACGTTTCCGACGCAACTTGGCCCCTTACCATGGAACCAAGACGCGACACGACTCTGGTCCTTCTCGAAACCCGCTCGGAAAGGCAGCTGTTCCTCCTGGAACCATCGAATGATGTGCTCTCTGCCAGAGGTGGACAGTGTGCGTCGCACCCCTTGCTTCCTGTCAGACAGTGATAGAGAAAACGAGTGGGTCAGGCTGTCAGCCAGCCAGTGAAAGGCATTCATGCGTTTAAGCTCGAAGGCTCACTGTTTTTCTGCATGGCTTTATCCGAAAGGGGTATCCCTAGACATCAGCGTTCAGTGAATAAGACAAACCATCACAAGCACGAGCACAGAGATGTGTCCTTACAGGACGACTCCGGCACACATCCATCACCATATCAGGATGGTGGAAAGCTTTGGTTCACTAATACCAGTGAGAATATAGAGTGGATTTAACTAACTCAGGGTTCTTCAATCCTGGTCCTGGAGGTATCCCTTCGGGCTAATTCAGACCTGGGAAAACAGGTGAGTGCAATTAACTACCAGGTAGAAATTTCCTACCAGTCCCAATCATATAACTATTCTATACTTTGCTCCTGTATTTTAATCCTGAGCTTAGATCATTATTAGACCCACTGGATTCAGAGAATCTCCCTAGATTCCTATTTCATGGAAGGAAAGAGTAGGAATCTAGGATGATTCTCTGAATCCAGTGGGTCTAATAATGATCTAAGCTCAGGATTAAAATACAGGAGCAAAGTATAGAATAGTTATATTATTGAATAGTTATATTATTGACCTTCTGACCTGCAAAGTCCTAAGTGGTAGTAACTAGGGGAAGGGACCATTGGGTTTCAGTGGGGTTGAGCCTAGTCCAGGGTGTATTCAGTGATGTCAAACATTCTTAATGCTGCATATATAAATTGAATTAATAGAGCTGACACAATTGCAGAATTATTCCCTCCTCTACATAACCAACAATAGTATTTACAGTTGAAGTCGGAGGTTTACATACACCTTAGCCAAATACATTTAAACTCAGTTTTTCACAATTCCTGACATTTAATCCTAGTAAAAATTCCCCTTCTTAGGTCAGTTAGGATCACCACTTTATTTTAAGAATGTGAAATGTCAGAATAATAGTAAAGAGAATGATTTATTTCAGGTTTTATTTCTTTCATCACATTCCCAGTGGGTCAGAAGTTTACATTCACTCAATTAGTATTTGGTTGCATTGCCTTTAAATTGTTTAACTTGGGTCAAACGTTTTGAGTACTCTTCCACAAGCTTCCCACAAAAAGTTTTGGCCCATTCCTCTTGACAGAGCTGGTGTAACTGAGTCAGGTTTGTAGGCCTTCTTGCTCGCACACACTTTTTCAGTTCTGCCCACAAATTGTCTATAGGATTGAGGTCAGGTTTTGGAGCAGTGGCTTCTTCCTTGCTGAGCGGCCTTTAAGGTTATGTCAATTTAGGACTAGTTTTACTGTGGATATAGATACTTTTGTACCCGTTTCCTCCAGCATCTTCACAAGGTCCTTTGCTGTTGTTCTGGGATTGATTTGCACTTTTCGCACCAAAGTACATTAATCTCTAGGAGACAGAACGCGTCTCCTTCCTGAGCGGTATGACGGCTGCGTGGTCCCATGGTGTTTATACTTGCGTACTATTGTTTGTACAGATGAACGTGGTACCTTCACGCGTTTAGAAATTGCTCCCAAGGATGAACCAGACTTGTGGAGGTCTACAATTTTTTTTCTGAGGTCTTGGCTGATTTCTTTTGATTTTCCCATGATGTCAAGCAAAGAGGCACTGAGATTGAAGGTAGGCCTTGAAATACATCCACAGGTACACCTCCAATTGACTCAAATTATGTCAATTAGCCTATCAGAAGCTTCTAAAGCCTTGACATCATTTTCTGGAATTTTCCAAGCTTTTTAAAGGCACAGTCAACGTGGTGTATGTAAACTTCTGACGCACTGGAATTGTGATAGTGAATTATAAGTAAACAATTGTTGGAAAAATTACTTGTGTCATGCACAAAGTAGATGTCCTAACTGACTTGCCAAAACTATAGTTTGTTAACAAGAAATTTGTGGAGTGGTTGAAAAACAAGTTTTAATGACTCCAACCTAAGTGTATGCAAACTTCCGACTTCAACTGTATATCGGAATGTTGGATAATGTTGGACCCTAGACCTCCTGAACAGTAGGGTTGGGGTCAATTCCTTTTCAATTCTGGAAGTAAACTGACATTCCGATTCCAACAAATGCACACATTTCTCAGAGAAGTATTGAGGAAAATTTGAATTTCAGTTCACTTCCTGAATTGAAAAGGATTTGACCCCAACTCTGCTGAACAGGCCCTGTATTACTGTGAAGGCACAGGTCAGCTCACGGGTTAAGGGTGTCGCTGGTCACAGTAAGGTTCCTGGGTTTGGGTTTGGGCGGCAGGGCCGGTTTGTCCCCGCCGAAGGCCTTGGTGACGGCAGCCACACGGCCTCGCTCCAGAGCCTTGACTGATTGCCGCCGGTGGTCATCACGGGTCTGCTTGGCAATGGACCGTCGCCGCAGGTCAGCCGCTTTGGACTTCCGCACTGTGGAAAAACACAGAAGAATACAAACACACACATTTAAACTCACACACACAAAATGGGCAAAATCCTACCTTCATGCTTCTTCCGATGAACAGTTGAAGTCGGAAGTTTACATACACCTTAGCCAAACACATTTAAACTCAGTTTTTCACAATTCCTGACATTTAATCCTAGTAAAAATTCCCTGTCTTGGGGGGTAGATCAGCTTTAATATTGCAGATAGATTGTAACTTCCATCAATGTAATTGTCTGCATCACTTCCAATCCCCCATATGGTTTAGTTTTTTCTCTCTCGCATATATATACACACACACACACACACACATATATCCTTTAAAAATATATATATATATTTCCCTTTATTACTTTCCAACCCTATCCCTTCCCTAATTGGAGTAAACTAGTGAACAACAATGCTTAGGCCTCTACTTCATGCTTATACATACTATACACATTTTATGGACACAGTCAATAATTATATTTTGTTTGTTTTTACTCCTGAACTTCCTCCGATCATTTTCATGATGTCCATCTGGTATGCTTCTATATGCCATATCTTTCTAACTGTGCTCTTTCACAAAAGCTCACAATATATAACCTATATACTTATTATGGACACATCATGTATTACACTAGTTATCTTGTTGTTATTAGTCCCATCCTTCAGCTCCATTCAACACCTCCCATCTATCTCTTAACACCATCCATATTAGATTTCTATTTGCCATATATTTTTCAACTGTACTGTTTTACAAAAGTTCTGAACCTTTCTATTCTCATTGTTTCTACAGTTTATAATTGAAAATAAACATTTTTGCTAAAAGTATTATTATATTATTGATCGATTGACTATGACGACTTTTCAGATCACCCAGTAGTGCTATCTGCAGGGTTAGCTCCATGCAAATATTGCAATCCTTCAGCCATTCCTGGACCTGTGTCCAGAAACAAGCTACAAATGGACAGTACCAAAACAAAATGATCTAATGATTCTGTCTCTTCACAGCAAAATCTGCAGAGCTGGGAATATTGTATCCCCCATACAAATAACATTCTATTGGTAGCAAGAATTTTATATAATAATTTAAATTGAACATTTATACGTTTTGAATCCGGCGTTGTTTTGCGTATCAGTTCTTGCAACTTGCCCATGCCCCCCCCGCTTCTCCTTCACACAAATTCAGACAGCTGATGTTCTGAAAGAGCTGCAAAATCTGGACCCCTACAAATCATCTGGGCTAGACAATCTGGACACTTTCTTTCTAAAACTAGCCGCCGAAATTGTCGCAACCCCTATTACTAGCCCGTTCAACCTCTTTCGTAACGTCTGAGATCCCCAGAGATTGGAAAGCTGCCGCGGTCATCCCCCTCTTCAAAGGGGGTGACACTCTAGATCCAAACTGTTACAGACCTATATCCATCCTGCCCTGCCTTTCGAAAGTATTTGAAAGCCAAGTTAACAAACAGATCACCGACCATTTCGAATCCCACCGTACCTTCTCCGCTATGCAATCCGGTTTCCGAGCTGGTCATGGGTGCACCTCAGCCACGCTCAAGGTCCTAAACGATATTATAACCGCGATCGATAATAGACAGTACTGTGCAGCCGTCTTCATCGACCTGGCCAAGGCTTTCGACTCTGTCAACCACCGCATTCTTATTGGCAGACTAAATAGCCTTGGTTTCCCAAATGACTGCCTCGCCTGGTTCACCAACTACTTCTCAGATACAGTTCAATGTGTCAAATCGGAGGGCCTGTTGTCTGGACCTATGGCAGTCTCTATGGGGGTGCCACAGGGTTCAATTCTTGGGCCGACACTTTTCTCTGTGTATATCAATGATGTCGCTCTTGCTGCTGGTGACTCTCAGATCCACCTCTACGCAGACGACACTATTTTGTATACATCTGGCCCTTCATTGGACACTGTTAACAAACCTCCAAACGAGCTTCAATGGCATACAACACTCCTTCAGTAGCCTCCAACTGCTCTTAAACACTAGTGATCTTTGACGCCCACCCGACTAGAATCCCTACTCTCGACGGGTCTGACCTAGAGTATGTGGACAACTACAAATACCTAGGTGTCTGGTTAGACTGTAAACTCTCCTTCCAGACTCACATTAAGAATCTCCAATACAAAGTTAAATCTAGAATCGGCTTCCTATTTCGCAACAAAGCCTCCTTCACTCATGCTGCCAAACATGCCCTCGTAAAACTGACTATCCTACCGATCCTTGACTTCGGCGATGTCATTTACAAAATAGCCTCCAACACTCTACTCAGCAAATTGGATGTAGTCTATCACAGTGCCATCCGTTTTGTCTCCAAAGCCCCATACACTACCCACCACTGTGACCTGTACGCTCTTGTTGGCTGGTCCTCACTACATGTTCTTCGTCAAACCCACTGGCTCCAGGCCATCTATAAATCACTGCTAGGCAAATCCCCGCCTTATATTAGCTCATTGGTCACCATAGCAACACCCACCCGTAGTATGCGCTCCAGCAGGTATATCTCACTGGTCATCCCCAAAGCCAACACCTCCTTTGGCCGCCATTCCTTCCAGTTCTCTGCTGCCAATGACTGGAACGAACTGCAAAAATCTCTGAAGCTGGAGACTCTTATCTCCCTCACTAACATTAAGCATCAGAGCAGCTTACCGATCACTGCACCTGTACACAGCCCATCTGAAATTAGCCCACCCAACTACCTCATCCCTATATTGATATTTATTTTGCTCATTTGCACCCCAGTATCTCTATTTGCACATCATCTCTTGCACATCTATCATTCCAGTGTTAATACTAATTGTAATTATTTTGCACTATAGCCTATTTATTGCCTTACCTCCATAACTTGCTACATTCGCACACACTGTATATATATTTTTCTGTTGTATTTTTTGACTTTATGTTTTGTTTTACCCCATATGTAACTCTGTGTTGTTGTTTTTAAATCGCACTGCTTTGCTTTATCTTGGCCAGGTCGCAGTTGTAAATGAGAACTTGTTCTCAACTGGCTTACCTGGTTAAATAAAGGTGAAATAAAATAAAAAATTAAAAATAAACAGTATGCCATGGAATCGGTACGTCAAATCTCTTCCCAACTATTTTGCAATCTATATGGGATTCCCTGTCTTAGGTCAGTTAGGATCACCACTTTATTTTAAGAATGTGAAATGTCAGAATAATAGTAGAGATAATTATTTATTTCAGCTTTTATTTCAGTCATCACATTCCCAGTGGGTCAGAAGTTTACATACACTCAATTAGTATTTGGTAGCATTGCCTTTAAATTGTTTAACTTGGGTCAAACGTTTTGAATAGCCTTCCACAAGCTTCCCACAATAAGTTGGCTGAATTTTGGCCCATTCCTCCTGACAGAGCTGGTGTAACTGAGTCAGGTTTGTAGGCCTCCTTGCTCGCACACGCTTTTTCAGTTCTGCCCACAAATGTTCTATAGGATTGAGGTCATGGCTCTGTGATGGCCACTCCAATACCTTGACTTTGTTGTCCTTAAGCCATTTTGCCACAACTTTGGAAGTATGCTTGGGGTCATTGTCCACTTGGAAGACCCATTTGCAATTAAGATTTAACTTCCTGACTTATGTCTTGAGATGTTGCTTCAATATATCCACATAATTTACGTGAAATAAATTAAAAACGAGAAAGTTAGATCTGCATAAACCCATTTGAACTTGGCGCTATAAGGTTCTATCTGCAATCCAATCACAAGCCTGAACAAATACAGACAAACCAATCAGAACACGTCTTTGCAATCTCCCTCTAAGTATGGTCTAGGCTAGTCTTTCCAGCAATAATGGCACGCAAACAAAACAAAAAAAACGAAACTGTCAGAAATCGTAAAGTAAATGATGTTGTCACATCGTTGTTCAGTAATGAGTCATTTGTCTGATGATCATAATACATTCCTCAACGTATTTGATGTGTTCGGACTATCTTGAGAAAATAGTGTTATTCTAATCACTGACCATGTTTACACGCACACCAATATCCCGTTATTATTTGGGATACTCAAGTATTATGTTTTTGAGTTAACGCATATAAACATCATATCCCGTTTACAATAACCCGAAAAAGCTTGTATCCCGGTTATGAGAAACCCGGATAAGATGCCTGGGATATGCTGCTCTAAGACGGGATACTGTGGCATGTAAACATCTTATCCCCTTTACTGTTGTTTTTGCGGTCTGCGCAGACTCAGTTTCACAAATCACTTCAAAAAGCAGGCTACCTGAGCAGTTCGATCCACCAAAATAATTCAATAATAATTTTGCTGACTATAATTAATTTACAACCGGCGACTTTCATCTCTAATTTAGACAAGTTTCTGCTTACAATTTCCGACATTTGGTAGGCCATGTGTTTGTCAACTATAGTTTGATACATGCAGCTTCTCTTTTGTCATAACTTGTTGCCCCAGAATACTAAATAAAGTAGTGCTCGCCAGAATAACGTCTTACATCGATACAATTAATGCATTAGTAATCCAGTTAACACCGGTAAAGTTGTCTGTTTCGTTTAGGAACCGTGGAGAAAACACAAGAACTCCAAAACAGTGGAAAGATTGGTCCAGTGCAAACGGTCCAAATGTCATCAGTTTGACCGGTTTTAAGGAAATGAAAAGCTGAGAAAAACGACGAAACACGTTTCTGACTTCAGTTCATCTTGGGTGCATATTTTACGTGGTTGAAATACTGTCTGCGATGTCAAAGATCATTCGCATTTTCTCGAGAGACGCTGAAAGAAAGAAATCATATTTCTCCACTCCTGTTCCTGAGACAAAATTAACATTTGTTGTATAATTTCACTGCAAGAAATACATAGCCTAATTCTGCAGGAGTTAATATTATATTACGCTACATGTGAGAGGTTATAGGCCTACAGTCAGTGTCCATATTTCAGTTACTATTCCATTTAACCCATACTTAAATGAGGAATATTCTGTTCATTCATGGATACAGGGATACTCATGAGTGGGATATCAAAGATGCATGTAAACAGCTCATCCTGAATAAGACCTTAAGCGGGATATGTGCCCTTATCCAGAATACTTTGCGCATGTAAACGTGGTTAATTATGCATTCAAAAAACTGAACGTCTAATTCAGAAGTGTCAGACAGAACCTTATGGCTGAACCCAGATTGACATTTCAGAGCCATAAGGTTCTATCTACTACTGGACGTATGTCCCAGGATTTTGATACTCTGCACTTTAGGTACCTTAAATGGGTTATGAAAGAAGAATTCACTACAAAACGCTTCTTAGATCTGGGATGTAAAAACGTTGATGCACAATATCTTAGAACTATGCTTTGCGAAGATAGAACCTTAGTCCCAAGGTCATGATTTGTCTGGTTACCCTATTGAATGTAAACAAACCGTGTCACAAGGCCTAGAAACGGTCATCTGTGTAATGATCAACTGGCGTGCCATATATATATATATATATATATATATACACAGGGGCAGTGTGTTCATTAGGGCGATATGGGCGACGCACTGCCAAACGGGAAAAGGAAGGGATTTTTTTCTAATCAATTATATCACGGCAACAGTAGTTATCAGTGTTCTAATCTAGACGTCTGATCTGCCACTAAATGTCCAATCAGGCTAAAGTCGTGCTTCAAATGGCCCCCCCCCTTTTGGGGCGATTTCAGTCAGGTTGAAAATCGCCCCAGAAGTCTCTCATAGACTCTCATGTAAAATCTATTTTTTTCAAATATCAGAGCTTTCAATACAATCTCTATGGGTTTCTGAGGGCTTGCACTTACGCGCTTTCGTCATACGTAACAGAACCATGAACGTAACTAAGAAAAGAGCGGGTAGCAGCGTCAATCAATTCACGTACTACTGTCAAGATGGCTATAGCGTTCAGTGCAACTCGATTGTCTCTTTGAAAGAAGTTACTTTTTGTCGGCGAACAAATCAAGATAAATTGGCAACGAAACAATTAGGACCTCCCAGACCAAATTTAATAATTCAACAGGTTTCTACTAAAGGGGGAAAGTCCTACACCCGAGGATTTTCCAAAAATTGGTACGAACGAAAAACCTGGCTAGCAGGCTGCGATGTAGCTAATGCAGTCTTCTGCTACCCCCTGCTTACTCTTTCACCCTGAAGGCGGCACGGCAGACAGCACCGCTTGGACAGCGACTGGTGTGTAACGGACATGCACCATCTTTCAGAAAAGATTAAGAAACATGAGCTGTCAAATAATAATAATAATAATAAGCCATTTAGCAGACGCTTTTATCCAAAGCGACTTACAGTCATGCGTGCATACATTTTTGTGTATGGGTGGTCCCGGGGATCGAACCCACTACCTTGGCGTTACAAGCGCCGTGCTCTACCAGCTGAGCTACAGAGGACCCACATGGATAGCTGTTTGAGATTGTCTGCTTTGGGGAGAGTGAACATTGCCACTCAACTGGATGAGGGATACAGGCTAGCTGTCCGCAGCCACAACGATGAGGTTAGCAAGAACCGCCACATCCTCAGCCGGCTAATCCAGTGTGTGAAGTTTTGCGGAGTGTTTGAGTTAGCTTTGCGAGGCAAAGATGAAACTGAGGGCTCCACCAACCCTGGTAAGCCAACACTTTTGAGATCAGTCAATAAATGCTTCTGGTATTGACTTATATGCTGCCCCTGTCTTCATGTTGTTGCTGGACATATCTTTTTTTAAATGTGTGTAGGTCACCTAAATCATCAGAAAAATTGCCCCCATTTATATATATATATATCTCCAGAGGGCCAAGTGGGTTTCCTGCCTTCCATACATTTTATTTCAACCCATTTATAATAAGTGTTAAAGTAGCAGAACAAGTTCTCACATTCAGAGCGGCCACAGTGGAAAACTAGTGTACATTTTAGACCAAGCACCAGACAAACATTGTATGTCCACACTTTGGCAGAAACTGAATACAAAACATTCAAAGTCGCACGATTAGTTATACTGTTAGTCAGTGCAACTGAAGGTCAGCTATAATCTTTGTCAAACATTAAGGTTAAATATTAACTTATTTTGTCTTGAACTATATTCATTATACTTCAGAGTGTGCCATGGAGGAAATAATCATTTTATATGATGTAAGTTTGTCCAATTTAACATTAATACAATACTTACATTCATATTTATACAATCTAGATATTCAGGTCTGTGGCAAACTATAGGACTTCATGGATCCCCCAGATACGTCTTCTCCTACACGAAATCAAAACCTTTTCCAATGAGGTCAAAATATTGACGCAACCATTATGAGACCATGTTGAGTGTTGTTCTTAAACTAGCTCCAACAAAGAATGGCAAGTAACACATCACCCCAAGCCATGCTAAGGATCTGACTGAGGACTGAAGTTTCCAAGGATTCAGGAATCACATTCACATTCTGCACTTGTCCAATAGATGGGTTAGCTGACCGTCAGAAGTCTGTGAGTTGTTGTGTTTTTGGATGGCCAGATAGCTACCAACAATGACAAGAAGCTGCCATGTGTGGAATCGTAAGTGACTCGTTTCAGCTAGTTTCTTGTTCTTTATACCATGTCTTGTTTTGAGGTGTTTTGACTGATTTCATGTCAATGCTAATTTGGCTAAAATTCGCTAGCTAGCCAACAACTGTAACAATGTAACTGAGAGACAAGTGCTCATTGTGCAAATGTATTTATGTTTTCAATAAACATATTGGAGACTAAAAATAGTTTACATGTTGTCAACAATCTAAGCCAAACCTGTCTGTTCTGCCCCATATTAAATCGAGATTCTTCTGAGATGTGAAGCTTGACTGCAAAACTGACGACTTAGAATTCGTATGCTTCAGAGTTTCTCCAGCGTGTGTGTGTGCTTACATGAATCTTGCCAGTGTTGGTCGTCTCTCTCCTCTCTGACCTCCCGCAGGTCCATGTAGATCTCCTGCTTTCTCTTCTGCTCCACCCTTCGCACCTCCTCCTCAGCCCTCCTCCTCTCCTCCGCCTCTCTTTTCTGAAAGAAACAGGGGGAAGGAGAAATGTCACCATGGAACAGTAGCAGCTAAACAAATATAAAGACGTTGGTGGAAATGAGGAGGAACCCACTGGAACAGGGTTTTGGAATTGAACCAGGGTCATGTTCATTAGAGCACACCTGGCAAAAAGTAAATAACATTTTGCAACAGAAAATCCAAAACAAGCGTTTCCTATTGGACAAGTACAGATCGTACCTCCTCATTTTACTAAGCTTCTGTGTGTTATATTTTCCCCTCAGAGTTTTACCTGCAATAAATCAAGTCAATTTCAAACACTGTATAAAGACAGTGATGCTATGAGCTCAAACAAATGTATTTAAATAATTGTTTTGAGCTGGCCCATATGGTAAAAAACTGACTGTTTAGGAAGGACTTTATTCTAGAAGTTGGTTAAATGAACGATAACTGGAAAGAGATTATTGGGGTTGTTTAGCTAACGTGTTATGGCCATGAGGATGTGGGCAAACAATACCATTGATGAAACATTGAGTAGTTCCTGTAAGTTGAAAAATGGGCTTCCAACACCTATGAGGCTAATTGTTTAATATCAATGCATCATCAACTTCCCTGTTTACATAACTTAAACACTCATTATACTGTGACAATATTATACAATGACTGCATTTTAATAAATGGGCTAATACTTAACCATATAACCTGTCAAACTTAATTATGATCAAAACAGTTGATGCCATGACTGTAGAAACCTTAGAATAATTGTTAAATTGTATAAGATTCAAGGTAAGCAGCCCAGGAGAGCTAGAGTACTGGGTGTACTGTTGGTTTTGGTCATTTAGCAGACGCTCTTATCCAGAGCGACTTACATAAGCAATTAGGGTTAAGTGCCTTGCTCAAGGGCACATCTGACAGATTTTTCACCTAGTCGGCTCGGGGATTAGAACCAGCGACCTTTCAGTTACTGGCACAATGCTCTTAACCACTAAGCTACCTGCCGCCCCTTTTGATCCAGCCAAGCACAAAAACAAGTAATTCAACAAATCAGACTTGATGAACTGGGCTGGAACCATAGATTGGGTACTAGCGTCCTCAAAAGCCTGTTATAGAATGGGCAGCACCATGTGACGCAAATGGTTACAATTGGTGGACTCGTGCCATATTTTTTTTTCATTTTTTTTTCACCTTTATTTAACCAGGTAAGCCAGTTGAGAACAAGTTCTCATTTACAACTGCGACCTGGCCAAGATAAAGCAAAGCAGTGCGATAAAAACAACACAGAGTTACATATGGGGTAAACAAAACAAAGTCAAAAATACAACAGAAAATATATATACAGTGTGTGCGAATGTAGTAAATTATGGAGGTAAGGCAATAAATAGGCCATAGTGCAAAATAGTTACAATTTCGTATTAACACTGGAATGATAGATAAAATAAATAACAATATGGGGATGAGGTAGTTGGATGGGCTAATTACAGATGGGATGTGTACAGGTGCAGTGATCGGTAAGCTGCTCTGACAATTGACGCCTAAAGTTAGTGAGGGAGATAAGAGTCTCCAGCTTCAGAGATTTTTGCAGTTCATTCCAGTCATTGGTAGCAGAGAACTGGAAGGAATGGCAGCCAAAGGAGGTGTTAGCTTTGGGGATGACCAGTGAGATATACCTGCTGGAGTGCAGACTACGCGTGGGTGTTGCTATGGTGACCAGTGAGCTAAGATAAGACGGGGATTTGCCTAGTAGTGATTTATAGATGACCTGGAGCCAGTGGGTTTGGCGACGAACATGTAGTGAGGGCCAGCCAACAAGAGCGTACAGGTCACAGTGGTGGGTAGTGTATGGGGCTTTGGTGACAAAACGGATGGCACTGTGATAGACTACATCCAATTTGCTGAGTAGAGTGTTGGAGGCTATTTTGTAAATGACATCGCCAAAGTCAAGGATCGGTAGGATAGTCAGTTTTACGAGGGCATGTTTGGCAGCATGAGTGAAGGAGGCTTTGTTTGCGAAATAGGAAGCCGATTCTAGATGTAACTTTGGATTGGAGATTCTTAATGTGAGTCTGGAAGGAGAGTTTACAGTCTAACCAGACACCTAGGTATTTGTAGTTGTCCACATACTCTAGTGAAGAGTAGTGATTCTAGTCGGGTGGGCAGGTGCCAGCAGCGTTCGGTTGAAGAGCACGCATTTAGTTTTACTAGTGTTTAAGAGCAGTTGGAGGCTACAGAAGGAGTGTTGTATGGCGTTGAAGCTCGTTTTGAGGTTTGTTAACACAGTGTCCAATGAAGGGCCAGATGTATACAAAATGGTGTTGTCCGCATAGAGGTGGATCCGAGCGTCACCAGCAGCACCACAGAGAATAGAGTCGGCCAGAGAATTGAACCCTGTGGCACCCCCATAGAGACTGCCAGAGGTCCAGACAACAGGCCCTCCGATTTGACACATTGAACTGTATCTGAGAAGTAGTTGGTGAACCAGGCGAGGCAGTCATTTGAGAAACCAAGGCTATTTAGTCTGCCAATAAGAATGCGGTGGTTGACAGAGTCGAAAGCCTTGGCCAGGTCGATGAAGATGGCTGCGCAGTACTGTCTTTTATCGATCGCGGTTATAATATTGTTTAGGACCTTGAGCGTGGCTGAGGTGCACCCATGACCAGCTCGGAAACCAGATTGCATAGCGGAGAAGGTACGGTGGGATTCGAAATGGTCGGTGATCTGTTTGTTAACTTGGCTTTCAAATACATTCGAAAGGCAGGGCAGGATGGATATAGGTCTGTATCTAGAGTGTCACCCCCTTTGAAGAGGGGGATGACCGCGGCAGCTTTCCAATCTCTGGGGATCTCAGACGTTCCGAAAGAGAGGTTGAACAGGCTAGTAATAGGGGTTGCAACAATTTTGGCGGCTAATTTTAGAAAGAAAGGGTCCAGATTGTCTAGCCCAGCTGTTTTTTAGGGGTCCAGATTTTGCAGCTCTTTCAGAACATCAGCTGTCTGAATTTGTGTAAAGGAGAAGCGGGGGGGGGCATGGGCAAGTTGCAGCGGAGGGTGCAGAGCTGTTGGCCGGGGTAGTGGTAGCCAGGTGGAAAGCATGGCCAGCCGTAGCCAAATGCTTGTTGAAATTCTCGATTATTGTAGATTTATCGGTGGTGACAGTGTTTCCTAGCCTCAGTGCAGTGGGGAGGAGGTGCTCTTATGCTCCATGGACTTTACAGTGTCCCAAAACTTTTTGGAGTTAGTGCTACAGGATGCACATTTCTGTTTGAAAAAGCTAGCCTTTGCTTTCCTAACTGATTGTGTATATTGGTTCCTGACTTCCCTGAAAAGTTGCATATCGCGGGGGCTGTTCGATGCTAATGCAGTATGCCACAGGATGTTTTTGTGCTGGTCAAGGGCAGTCAAGTCTGAGGAGAACCAGGGGCTATATTTTACATTTACATTTTAGTCATTTAGCAGATGCTCTTATCCAGAGCGACTTACAGTTAGTGAGTGCATACAAAATGGACTACTTCAAAAATGGAGATGGCCTCAATGGCGCTGCCCATATTCTCACAGACGCCATAATGGGACAGATACAATGATGCGATGTCTATCTAGCTAAGTCTATGGCTGGATGTCAGGATTACCTGTAACTCTAAATAGACTGTGGCATGTGAATGTGATGGGTAGGGTACCTTAGGTATGGGTAGGGTACCTTAGGGATGGGTAGGGTACCTTGATGATGGGTTAGGGTACCTTGATGATGGGTTAGGGTACCTTAAGCTCCACCTCCTGTTGGTTCTGCTGCTGAGCTGCAGCCTGTCTGGCCTGCTCCTGTCGCTCCACCTCCTGTCGCTCCACCTCCTGTCGCTCCACCTCCTGTCGCTCCACCTCCTGTCGCTCCACCTCCTGTCGCTCCACCTCCTGTCTCCATGACTGCAGCTCTGAGTCCATCAACACACTGGAGAACCTCTTGACCAGCTCCGCTTCCTTTTTCGCCCTGCGCACGCACCCGCACACACACAGTGGTGTTGGCTTTAGAGGGAGGGACTGAGTGAAAACACACACAGTGGTGTTGGCTTTAGAGGGAGGGACTGAGTGAAAACACACAGTGGTGTTGGCTTTAGAGGGAGGGACTGAGTGAAAACACACAGTGGTGTTGGCTTTAGAGGGAGGGACTGAGTGAAAACACACACAGTGGTGTTGGCTTTAGAGGGAGGGACTGAGTGAAAACACACAGTGGTGTTGGCTTTAGAGGGAGGGACTGAGTGAAAACACACAGTGGTGTTGGCTTTAGAGGGAGGGACTGAGTGAAAACACACAGTGGTGTTGGCTTTAGAGAGAGGGACTGAGTGAAAACACACACAGTGGTGTTGGCTTTAGAGGGAGGGACTGAGTGAAAACACACAGTGGTGTTGGCTTTAGAGAGAGGGACTGAGTGAAAACACACACAGTGGTGTTGGCTTTAGAGGGAGGGACTGAGTGAAAACACACACAGTGGTGTTGGCTTTAGAGGGAGGGACTGAGTGAAAACACACAGTGGTGTTGGCTTTAGAGGGAGGGACTGAGTGAAAACACACAGTGGTGTTGGCTTTAGAGGGAGGGACTGAGTGAAAACACACACAGTGGTGTTGGCTTTAGAGGGAGGGACTGAGTGAAAACACACACGATCACTTGTATATCTTTACCTGTCCACTGATTTGTAAAGCTTTTCCTGAAATCTAAATACCTTGCCCCTCCAATGACAGTCCACAATCCCCTACCATGGCCCCTCCAATGACAGTCCACAATCCCCTACCATGGCCCCTCCAATGACAGTCCACAATCCCCTACCATGACAGTCCACAATCCCCTACCATGGCTCCTCCAATGACAGTCCACAATCCCCTACCATGGCCCCTCCCATGACAGTCCACAATCCCCTACCATGGCCCCTCCCATGACAGTCCACAATCCCCTACCATGGCCCCTCCCATGACAGTCCACAATCCCCTACCATGGCCCCTCCCATGACAGTCCACAATCCCCTACCATGACCCCTCCTATGACAGTCCACAATCCCATACCCACAATCCCCTACCCTGAGACATGGATAGAAAAAGGACCTGCAGACTTTTCCTATCCATACAGGCACATGGCTACTACGAGGAAGATTAACAGGAAACGCTGCACATGCTCCCGGGTGATTTTGTTATAACAACGTTTCGACCCTTAGGTCTTCATCAGGCGTCCATGGAGCCTGGGAGCATGAGCAGCAGCGCTTTCCTTTTTATTTTTCATGAATTCACCTACAACTCATGAGGACACGCCCCTAACACCACGCAGGTTGACGTTTATTGGGATGAGGCTTGTCCTGGAGGCAGAACTGAGCGATTTCCGCTAGATGGGCCAGCTGCAAAGTCAAATTGGCTACATTGTAAAAATTTATGAAAACAAAAATGTGGTTTTGATCTTTTTTTAAGATTAGGGTTCGCATTAGGGTTGTTAAGGTTAGGTTTATAATCAGATTTTATGACTTTGTGGCTGTGCCAGCTAGTGACCACTGCAGGGCTGCCTCCAGAACAATATTCATGATGAATAAATGCCAACATGCTGAGGACACACATTGGAATCAACAATAGAAGGACTGAGGAGTGGAATGTTAAGACACATAAGCTCAGTCCAGATCAGGATGTCAACAGAGAACAAGATGAGGCAAGTTAGGAGTCGTGTAGCCTTCTCAGCCAACAGGCAGGCACAGAGGACCAAGTCATAACTTAAATGCTGCTTGCCTGTAACTTTTTACAGGGATTTCACAGATCTCCAGTTAGGATTTGGCCCAGAATTATCAACACATTCATTAAAATGGAGAATGTGGATATTCGAGTATGCAATAATACATGCTTCTGTGATGGACTGTCTGGAACAAAGTAGCTACTTTAGGTTTAAATGTAGAAACCACTCAGTTAAGAGAACTCAAGCATCCACAAGTACAGAACAGTGGGGTGTGAGACAGCATGTTCTCAAATGGAATTCAATGATCTAACCTGTATGGGCGGTTTAGTAAGGCTTCTGTCTGACCAGCTGAATAGAAGAATTTGAAACGTCAGAATGAAGTGAATTTAGTAGAACGTTCAACAACAACGTTCACACATACAGATGGTGGAATGAGAAATGGCGACGGTGCATAAAGACAGAGGAATTCAGAAATGACGTCAATGTTTTTAGCACTATCCACAGAGTTCTTCAAGTACGGCGATGGTTCAATGTGACAGTAAATCAGCACAATCTACTTTTTTTTTTTTTCTCAAAATGCCCGCCATCTTGGAGCTAGCATTTGGATCATGCATACTGTGCTATCAATAATACAAAAAAATAGTAACGGAGAGCAATGTACAATACGGCGAACTTAGCAATAAAAGGCAGTTGTGGTGAGTACATGGTGGCCGTCATCTTCATGCACCTTCTCCAGTGGAAGACGGGCATTTTGTAATGGCTGGAATCGACCAAATGGAAAGGTTTTAAACACATACCGTTGCATTCATTCCAACCATTACGGTGAGCCCATCCTCTGACTTAAAGTGACACCAGCCTCCACTGATTCACCTGCTTACGGCATCTTTAACTAACCAATGGTGGAGATGACACATTGTTTCCAGCTATCTCATGTCTTCTAATTGCGGGTTAATTTGGGGTTATAGATAACTTTGGCTCAACCAAACCGTTACAGCAGCCTGTTATCATTATCACCACTTTTACAGGGAAACATGACTAAGAAGTCAAAACTCCCCCACAGCATTGAATGACTACCTGTAGTTGTGGGAACAAGGTCATAGGCAACACTATCATGGTCAAGTACAGCTCACACAGGGAGTGCCCGACTCAATAAAATGTGAGGTTAGTTGAAGAAATGTTTAACTAGGACTTCCTGGCTGGGAAGGGCGACGTCTACATTAAACCCAACTATAGCCCTGTGGGTATTACTGACAGCCAGAGAATCTGTGCAGAACCTACCTTACAGGTTATTTTGTGATGGCTGGTGTGATAAGCCAAAAATAGACCATAGACACGCACTTCTATCAACCACTGCATCCCATTACAGGGTCTGGTTGGCATGTAGTAAATTAAGCATGTTTATATGCCACTGTTCAAGACAACAAGCTTAACCACCTGACATCTTCCTGTCAGAAAGCGGTTTAATTGATGGCTATGACAACAATTAAAATTGACAACAATTAAAATTGCCTATGAGGTAAATGTCAACTGAATTGAAATGAAGCTGACCCCAATTTAGAGTGTTGAGTCCAATATCTGGCTAATGACCTGATAGTCAGGTCTGCTTTACATTTACATTTTAGTCATTTTAGCAGACGCTCTTATCCAGAGCGACTTACAGTTAGTGAGTATATATATATATATATATTAAAAAAAATCATACTGGCCCCCCCATGGGAATCGAACTCACAACCCTGGCGTTGCAAACGCCATGCTCTACCAACTGAGCTACATCCCTGCCGGCCATTCCCTCCCCTACCCTGGACGACGCTGGGCCAATTGTGCGCCGCCCCATGGGTCTCCTGGTCGCGGCCGGCTACTGCACACACCTGCGCCCCTTCCCTATGTAACAGTGTTGCTTCCGTCCCTCTCCTCGCCCCTAACTGGGCTTGAACCAGGGACCCTCTGCACTCATCGACAACAGTCACCCTCGAAGCACCATTACCCGTCGCTCCACAAAAGCCGCTTTAACCAACACCTTTAACATTTTTCGTGCCAAACATGTTTGACAATGACAAAGGACTTTGGCACGACAGCAACAAAGGAGAAGGTTATAGCACAAACACGGGGCACTGCTAAAAAAAAAAATTTTTTACGGCATGTGATGATGTAATTTCCTCCCACCTGAGCTCCTCTGCCTCTCTCTGGGCCTGGAGGGTCGCCCTCTGGGCTATGATGTCATCACAGATCTGCTCGTAGGACTTGTCGGCAGGGTGGTCCCCCATCACCCACACCCACACGTCACTATCCATCCCCGTCAGCCACTGTACACTCTTCACATTGGCTGATGGACAAAACGCACGCACACACAGACAGAGACAGACAGAGACAGACGGACGGACGTGCGCCACAGACACATACAGTGGGGGAAAAAAGTATTTAGTCAGCCACCAATTGTGCAAGTTCTCCCACTTAAAAAGATGAGAGAGGCCTGTAATTTTCATCATAGGTACACGTCAACTATGACAGACAAAATGAGGAAAAAAAAATCCAGAAAATCACATTGTAGGATTTGTAATGAATTTATTTGCAAATTATGGTGGAAAATAAGTATTTGGTCAATAACAAAAGTTTCTCAATACTTTGTTATATACCCTTTGTTGGCAATGACACAGGTCAAACGTTTTCTGTAAGTCTTCACAAGGTTTTCACACACTGTTGCTGGTATTTTGGCCCATTCCTCCATGCAGATCTCCTCTAGAGCAGTGATGTTTTGGGGCTGTCGCTGGGCAACACAGACTTTCAACTCCTTCCAAAGATTTTCTATGGGGTTGAGATCTGGAGACTGGCTAGGCCACTCCAGGACCTTGAAATGCTTCTTACGAAGCCACTCCTTCGTTGCCCGGGCGGTGTGTTTGGGATCATTGTCATGCTGAAAGACCCAGCCACGTTTCATCTTCAATGCCCTTGCTGATGGAAGGAGGTTTTCACTCAAAATCTCACGATACATGGCCCCATTCATTCTTTCCTTTACACGGATCAGTCGTCCTGGTCCCTTTGCAGAAAAACAGCCCCAAAGCATGATGTTTCCACCCCCATGCTTCACAGTAGGTATGGTGTTCTTTGGATGCAACTCAGCATTCTTTGTCCTCCAAACACGACGAGTTGAGTTTTTTTAATATACTGATAACAAGTTCAAACAGGTGCCATTCATACAGGTAACGAGTGGAGGACAGAGGAGCCTCTTAAAGAAGAAGTTACAGGTCTGTGAGAGCCAGAAATCTTGCTTGTTTGTAGGTGACCAAATACTTATTTTCCACCATAATTTGCAAATAAATTCATTAAAAATCCTACAATGTGATTTTCTGGAGAAAAAAAATCTAAATTTGTCTGTCATAGTTGACGTGTACCTATGATGAAAATTACAGGCCTCTCTCATCTTTTTAAGTGGGAGAACATGCACAATTGGTGGCTGACTAAATACTTTTTCCCCCACTGTAAAAACACACAGCACAGCCAGTTAGAGAAATACTGTACTCAATTCATCCTAGCATAATATTACTCAATTCATTTTCCACAGTGCAACACTGCTGCAGTTGGGACTACTTTAACAGGAGTGAATTATACTCTCCATCACTACATCTGAACGCAACGTTTCAGTGGAGATTCCTATATGTCCTTTAGTCTCCAGGTTGGCATATAACTAGGTGGGTTTCTCAACTCCACGATATGTACAGTACATCTCGGTGGACTTGGACTGCAACGACTGTGTACCTCTGACTACATCAAGTCGCTGTCAGTCGATACGAGGAAACAGTCGGTGGTTGTATTTGATTAACGTTTTATAAAAAAAGTATGGATTTCAGCAAACAAATAAAGGCACACAGCTACAGAAGACAAACATAGGTACACGGTAAGGGTTTAAGAATTTACATTTTCAGAAGTATCGACTGACAGCGGCTCGATGTAGTCGGAGATCCAGACCACACACACACACTTGTCTCCACAACATTGATGTGACAAACATCGTGGAGTTGAGAATAACTCCGCTAGGATATAGCGAAACAGAAACATCCCAGGAGCCCAACAGTAAATATGCTTTTCACAGAGAGAGGCATGGAAAATATCCAAAATGGCACCCTATTCCCCCATAGTGCTCTGGTCAAAAGTAGTGCACTATATAGAGTAGTGCTATACTATAAAATGAATAGGGTGCCATTAGGGATGCAACAACCATACATTGTCAGTGTTGACGGCTCAGTGATACCTTTCTTGGGTTTCTTCAGAGTGGCGTCCTCCTTCTCCAGTCGAGCCTCGCTATCCTTCCAGCGTCGGATCTGTTCCTCACGCATCTTAATGAACAACACCTGCTTCTGCTCCTCGTTCAGCTCAGCCAGGAGCTCAGGGGCTATGAACATGTCCGTCAAAATCTGCTGGAGCATCGTAGAGCTGTAATGTCTCACCAACAGTATCCAGAGAGAACTTTAGTATTGGCAGAGAACACCTGTTGTTGGTTGGATGTTGGGAGTTTCTCAATTGAGCCGGGGAGTTGTTAGTCATGGAATGAAGGCTGGCCCATGCCTGTATTCAGTCGCTGAATTCCCACTGAAAGAAAACAGAAATGGCCATATGAGATGTGTGAATGTGGTGGACTAAGAAATGAAATGGCAAATGTCATGTGTATGCTTTGACCATAACTGTGTATCAGAGTACCTGCTGCCTTCTCCACACATTTGCAATTGCCAGTACAGTGCCTGATATGTTTGTTCACAGGTCAGATGTTGCAACTGGTGAACCAATATAGAAGTATGTAGGAAGGCAAAAGTCCAGTCTCTGAACTCAAATTCTCAATCTACTGTAGTGATTCATGGTTAATAAGCATGGCAGAAACTGTATACTATACCACAACGTAATGATCTCGGAGCGAGATGGCCTCTTATTGCTCCTTAGTGTCGCCTACTGTATGCAAATAACTAGAGGGGGCTGCGGCACATAGACATTTGCCATGCGGAATTAATTTGAAATACAGTGATAGAATGTATGTATGTATGTATGTATGTATGTATGTATGTATGTATGTATGTATGTATGTATGTATGTATGTATATATATATATATATATATATATATATTACTTGCAGTACAGAAACGTTACAACACAGACCTACAACAACTAGAGTTGGGACGTTGAAGGAGGATTTAAAAAAAGTAATTTCCGTACATAATCAACAAGACAATGACTACGCAAATTCAATGGATGATGACCATGATGCCTGTAAACGATAACGCCGACTTACCATTTGCACAGTGTCGATGTCTATGACCTATCACTGGATATTGAAATGGTAAACAAAAATACGTTCCATATATTTCATAATTGAGTTCATCCAAATATACATACCGCTAGGCTATATATCCTGCAAGTAGAAATCACAGCCGATACGTGGGACGTGGAAGCCTTTAAAATAAAAATTTTTTTTACTTGTTTACAAAAACTCCCATAGGAATGTTCGGCATGAGTCACACCATGGGGCGATGGTCACACCTGCAAATGTATCTATATTTCCCTGTAGCCTACTGTTTTGCAATATTTAACGACAATGACAAATGGTCCATTGCAGGTAACGTTTTCCGTAGGCTTCTTATTTCCTCAATGAAGGACAAAACGTGCCAACAAGTTTCGCGTGAAAAAGACACTTCCTTACGCAAATGCTACATTTGTCCATCCCACTCACTTTTATTGGAGGTGTGGTATTTTTACTGTCGCGTTCAAAACCACTGGGAACTCGGAAATCTCGGAAATCCGACTTCAGTGCGTTCAAGACAATTGGGAACTCGGCAAAAAACGAGCTCCGCCTGGGAAAAATCGTTTTGAACTGTCATCCAACTCGGAATTCCAATTCGAAAACTAGGGCATCTTTCTGGAGCTTCTACTTTCCGACCAGAAGATTACAAACGTCATGATTTGACCTCCATTTTTTCCCCCCGAGTTCCCAGTTTTCTTGAAAGCACCATTTCTAGAGCTCCAACTTTCCTACCTGAAGATCACCTAGGTCATGATTTGACCTCGTTTTTCTCCCGAGTTCCCAGTTGTCTTGAAAGCACCATAATCTTGGTTTAAAAAGAACTAAAGTCTTTTGTAATTGGTCAGACGCTTCTTTACTAGTCTGTCCCAATAGTATCCAGCTGCAGCCCCGCAGCAGCCTGTGACCCCTTTCTTTCCTCCTTTCCTAACTCCCTTTCCTTTCCTAACTTCATGTCCTTCTTCCTTTCCTTTCCTCTCTATTGGCTGTAGGGGTTTTAGGGGATAGATCAGCTTTAATATTGGAGATAGATTGTAGCTTCCATTATTGTAATTGTCTGTATCATTTCCAATCCCCCATATATTTTTGGGGAAATATATACACATACAGTATTTTACATTTACATCATTTAGCAGACACTCTTATCCATACAACTTATGATAGCCAGTGGGACAACCACTTTTCAACCACTTGGGGGTGGGGGTATTCCTTAAAGAGGTATT
Organism: Coregonus clupeaformis; assembly: GCF_020615455.1. NCBI lineage: Eukaryota > Metazoa > Chordata > Actinopteri > Salmoniformes > Salmonidae > Coregonus > Coregonus clupeaformis. The sequence continues at coordinate 14,881,367 of NC_059206.1, forward strand.
CCTTAAAGAGTACCAGTCAAAAGTTCGGACACACCTACTCATTCACCAAAAAGTGTTAAACAAATCAAAATATATTTTAGATTTTAGATTCTTCAAAGTAGCCACCCTTTGCCTTGATGACAGCTTTCTACACTCTTGGCATTCTCTCAACCAGCTTCACCTGGAATGCTTTTCCAACAGTCTTGAAGGAGTTCCCACATATGCTGAGCACTTGTTGGCTGCTTTTCCTTCACTCTGCGGTCCAACTCATCCCAAACCATCTCAATTGGGTTGAGGTCGGGTGATTGTGGAGGCCAGGTCATCTGATGCAGGACTCCATCACTCTCCTTCTTGGTCAAATAGCCCTTACACAGCCTGGAGGTGTGGAACCAAACATCTCAAATTTGGACTCATCAGACCAAAGGACAGATTTCCACCGGTCTAATGTCCATTGCTCGTGTTTCATGGCCCAAGCAAGTCTCTTATTATTATTGGTGTCCTTTAGTAGTGGTTACTTTGCAGCAATTCGACCATGAAGGCCTGATTCACGCAGTCTCCTCTGAACAGTTGATGTTGAGATGTATCTGGATAACATGTGTGAAATGCTTGATAATGTATGTAATATCAATAGAGAGGAATACTTTCTGGGTGATTTAAATATTGACTGGCTTTCATCAGGCTGCCCACTCAAGAGAAAGCTTCAAACTGTAACCACTGCCTGCAACCTGGTTCAGGTTATCAGTCAACCTACCAGGGTGGTTACAAACAGTACAGGAATTAAATCATCAACATGTATTGATCATATCTTTACTAATACTGCTGAGATTTGTTTGAAAGCATTATCCAAATCCATTGGATGTAGTGATCACAATATAGTAGCCATATCTAGGAAAACCAAAGTTTCAAAGGCTGGGCCTAATATTGTGTATAAGAGGTCATACAATAAGTTTTGTAGTGATTCCTATGTTGTTGATGTAAATAATATATGTTGGTCCGTGGCATGTAATGAGGAGCAAACAGACACTGCACTTGACACATTTATGAAATTGCTTATTCCAGTTACTAATAAGCATGCACCCATTAAGAAAATGACTGTAAAAACTGTTAAATCCCTATGGATTTATGAGGAATTAAGAAATTGTATGGTTGAGAGGGATGAGGCAAAAGGAATGGCAAATAAATCTGGCTGCACAACCAATTGGCAAATGTATTGCAAATTGAGAAATCATGTGACTAAACTGAATAAAAATAAGAAGAAACTAAAATATGAAACAATGATAAATGACATAAAGAATGATAGTAAAAAGCTTTGGAGCACCTTAAATGACATTTTGGGAAAAAAGGCAAACTCAGCTCCATCATTCATTGACTCAGATGTCATTGACTCAGATGGCTCATTCATCACAAAACCAACTGATATTGCCAACTACTTTAATTATTTTTTTCAATGCCAAGATTAGCAAACTTGGGCATGACATGCCAGCAACAATTGCTGACACTACACATCCAAGTATATCTGACCAAATTATGAAAGACAAGCATTGTAATTTTGAATTCCGTAAAGTGAGTGTGGAAGAGGTGAAAAAATAATTGTTGTCTATTAACAATGACAAGCCACCGGGGTCTGACAACATGGATGGAAAATTGCTGAGGATAATAGCGGACGATATTGCCACTCCTATTTGCCATATTTTCAATTTAAGCCTACTAGAATGTGTGTGCCCCCAGGCTTGGAGGGAAGCAAAAGTCATTCCGCTACCTAAGAATAGTAAAGCCCCCTTTACTGGCTCAAATAGCCGACCAATTAGCCTGTTACCAACCCTTAGTAAACTATTGGAAAAAAATTTGTTTGACCAGATACAATGCTATTTTACTGTAAACAAATTGACAACAAACGTTCAGCATGCTTATAGAGAAGGACATTCAACAAGCACAGCACTTACACAAATGGCTGAGAGAAATTGATGATAAAAGATTGTTGGGGCTGTTTTATTAGACTTCAGTGTGGCTTTTGACATTATTGATCATACTCTGCTGCTGGAAAAACGTATGTGTTATGGCTTTACACCCCCTGCTCTAATGTGGATAAAGAGTTACAGCAGAGGGTGCAACCCCCTATCCACATCGACGGGACTGCAGTGGAGAAGGTGAAAAGCTTCAAGTTCCTTGGCGTACACATCACTGACAAACTGAAATGGTCCACCCACGCAGACAGTGTGGTGAAGAAGGCGCAACACAGCCTCTTCAACCTCAGGAGGCTGAAGAAATTCGTCTTGGCACCTAAAACCCTCACAGACTTTTACAGATGCACAATTGAGAGCATCCTGTCGGGCTGTATCACCACCTGGTATAGCAACTGCACCGCCCGCAATCGCAGGGCTCTCCAGAGGGTGGTGCGGTCTGCCGAACGCATTATCAGGGGCAAACTACCCGCCCTCCAAGACACATACAGCACCCGATGTCACAGGAAGGCCAAAAAGGTAATCAAGGAAATCAACCACCCGAGCCACTGCCTGTTCATCCCGCTATCATCCAGAAGGCGAGGACAGTACAGGTGCATCAAAGCTGGGACCGAGAGAATGAAAAACAGCTTATATCTCAAGGCCATCAGACTGTTAAATAGCCATCACTAGCACATTAGAGGCTGCTGCTGCCTATTGAAATCACTGGCCACTTTAAGAAATGGAACACTAGTCACTTTAATAATGTTTACAGTCACTTTAATAATGTTTACATATATTGCACTACTCATCTCATATGTATATACTGCATTCTATTCTATAATATTCTACTGTATCTTAGTCCATGCCGCTCTGTCGTTGCTTGTCCATATGTATATTTTCTTAAATTCCATTCCTTACTAGTTTTGTGTGTATTAGGTATATTAATTCAAACCATTTAAGACGTCACTGCATTATGCCTACATACTTGCGTTTAGCTGCGGGGCTTACACAAGTCCGAATTTCTTATAGCCTAATTTTCTAGACATCAATGTACAGCAACATTTTTAGACGAAACTGCAGAACACCCGCCATATGCATACATACTCAGCTGTGGGGCTTACAAGACCCGAATTTCATATAATTTTCAAGACATCAATGTAACTGTAGAACAAATATCACAATATCGGAATATAACTTCAAATAAAATAAATCAATGTAGGCTACAGCAGAACACACTTATGAGAATACACAGGCCTCCTGCCTATGTGATAATATGAAGCACATATTCAGCTTACCTTCACAGTACAGAACAAGTTTGAAAAGGAAAAAATATATCCTACCTTAGTTTTCAAAACCTCCCACAATGACTCTCCCCATGTCAAATCTATTTAACTCCTGAGAGTCCATTTCTTGCTCCAAGCCATGACCTGTGGCTGTGACGTTTAGCCTCCTAAGGCTGCTCTGAAGACTCTGGCTGCAGTGTCCATTTTTTTCATTTTGAGTGTTAACTATAACCTGGGTGTCCTCTTTGGCTTTGTCAACAAGGTTTGCTGCACCTGTTCGAAAACCTTTTTTTCCTGAGGGCTCTTTGTTGGTTTTTTTTGCAATTTTTTACAGATGAAACGTGGCTGGGTCATTCAGCATGACAATGATCCCAAACACACCGCCCGGGCAACGAAGGAGTGGCTTCGTAAGAAGCATTTCAAGGTCCTGGAGTGGCCTAGCCAGTCTCCAGATCTCAACCCCATAGAAAATCTTTGGAGGCAGTTGAAAGTCCGTGTTGCCCAGTGACAGCCCCAAAACATCACTGCTCTAGAGGAGATCTGCATGGAGGAATGGACCAAAATACCAGCAACAGTGTGTGAAAACCTTGTGAAGACTTACTGAAAACGTTTGACCTGTGTCATTGCCAACAAAGGGTATATAACAAAGTATTGAGAAACTTTTGTTATTGACCAAATACTTATTTTCCACCATAATTTGCAAATAAATTCATTAAAAATCCTACAATGTGATTTTCTGGAAAAAGAATTCTCATTTTGTCTGTCATAGTTGATGTGTACCTATGATGAAAATTACAGGCCTCTCTCATCTTTTTAAGTGGGAGAACTTGCACAATTGGTGGCTGACTAAATACTTTTTTTCCCCACTGTATACAGCACAGCTGTACATTTTTTGGTCCCTAAATGAAACTGGTATACTTTTTTATTTATATTACAATTTTTTAACCAATTTTGGTCTTTAATGCAAGGCCGACAGACAAGTTCCTTACTTTCTCCCCCTTCCACTTGCCTCTTCCAAGTTTGGGGTAATGTTGGTTATAATTTTGAATACAGCAGACATTTCCATATATTTTTGTTAGCTGCATGTGTGACAACTCCACCAGTCCTATTTATGATATAATTTACAAAGATACACAGTTTTAATTTTTCCAAAAATATTGTTTAAAAGAAATCAATTAGTATATTTGAGTTTAACCATAATATTTCTTGTAATATTTCTTGTGTCTTTTGTGGTTGATTAAACTGAAATTGCAACCAACTTTCTATGGCTTGTTTTAAAAATAGCGATATCTTGGAGATTATTTTTCATTTTAAAATAACCGAAAGTGAGAGGTTGTAATCTGAATAAAGGGGAAAAGGCCATTCTTGAACATGGGGAAGTGCCTTCATGTTGCTGGACCCCAGGAAGACTAGCTGCTGCCTTGGCAGGAACTAATAGGGATTAATTATAATAAACAATAAATACAAATACAAATACAAAGCAGTGTTTTTATGTACTGAATAATTTAATTTCAGAGTTGTTATTAGACTTTGGACAGACTGACTGGTTCTAGTGTTCAGACAAAATGACTCCCCAAGTCCCTACATGTTCTGACCTATTGATTTGAAAAGTTGTGGATTTTGGACACTACAAAAGTAGCTTAAAGTAACGCGACAACCTAATTAGCCTACATGGTAAATGTATAACTATCTCAGGTCAAACCCTGAGCAAGGCTCAGTTTTACCACTGATTGTATAACACAATTACAACCAACCCATAAACCTTTACCATCCCAGAACTTAATGTTACACTACTGATTATTAAACATCTCTGAGTCAAACATTAGATGCTTTATGCTAAACCGTGTGATATGTGATAACAATTGTGTCTAAAATTGTAGTGTCAATAAATATCTCGCTGCTTTCCTAATTAAATATCTGAAGAAGGGAGGAATCTGTAGGTCAGTAGTAACATACTGAAGAATTTTATTTCACAGTTGTTATTAGACTTTGGACAGACTGACTGGTTTTAGTGTTCAGACAAAATTACTCCCCAAGTCCCTACATGTGTTTGGTATAGAGTTGTTGAAGTTAGATTCACTTATGGTTAGTGCTATGCGGGATCCTTGGGACATTCAAAGGCCAAAGTTGAATATGAGGGCACTGTCTGTCAGCAGTATCTGTCAGCCGACTCCGCCCATTGAAAAGTAAAAGTTTAATACACCATTAACACAGGAAGATCAGGGGGACTAAGGGTGCTGAAGAACTGAGTTCAGTGAGTATGAGAAAATAGTTTTTTGAGGTTGAAATAGTTATTGCGTTGTTGCACACACAGTATTAATGTATTATGTTTGTGTTGTCTAGGTAGCTTTCCTGATGGAGAGATCTGTCTGAGCAGCATAGTCTTAAAGAGTATGGAGCCTGAGGGAGACCCTGGAGTCGTGAGCAGGAGGTGAGTCAGAGAGAGCGGCTGTCCATAATAGAGCGATAACAAGACTTTAATTGATTTCCTCTGTTGGATTTTATTAGAGACAATGTTTTAAGCTATTGATTTGAAAAGCTGTGGATTTTTGACACCATGAAAGTAACTTAAAAGAACACGACATCCTAATTATCCTACATGGTAAATGTACAATACTGTATGTATCCTATACTGAACTATGCTGGTGGAATCTGGGCTTTTAAAGAATCCAAAACAGCTAACTCTATAAAAAAAAGAGCCATACATTGTTTTCTGGGAGTGTATAAGTTTGCCCCAAGCCATGCTATTCAAGGAGACATGGGATGGACACCTGTGAAAAAAGGCAGAGGGGTGAAATGATTAGGTTATGGAACCACCTTATCAATATGTCAGAGGACAGAATAACAAAAACGTTTTTTAACCGGGATAAAACACACAACTACCCCTGGACAAAGGAACTCAATGCCATATTTAAGGAAGCTGATCTACAACACATACAATACCAGTCAAAAGTTTGGACACACCTACTCATTCAATGGTTTCTCTTTATTTTTTACAATGTTTTACATTGTAGAGTAATAGTGAAGACATCAAAACTATTAAATAACACATATGGAATCATGTAGTAACCCAAATTTTTTTAAACAAATCAAAATATATTTTATATTTGAGATTCTTCAAATAGCCACCATTTGCTTTGATGACAGCTTTGCACACTCTTGGCATTCTCTCAACCAGCTTCACCTGGAATGCTTTTCCAACAGTCTTGAAGGAGTTCCCACATATGCTGAGCACTTGTTGGCTGCTTTTCCTTCACTCTGCGGTCCAACTCATCCCAAACCATCTCAGTTGGGTTGAGGTCGGGGGATTGTGGAGGCCAGGTCATCTGATGCAGCACTCCATCACTCTCCTTCTAGGTAAAATAGCCCTTACACAGCCTGGAGGTGTGTTGGGTCATTGTCCTGTTGAAAAACAAATGATAGTCCCACTAAACCCAAACCAGATGGGATGGCGTATCGCTGCAGAATGCTGTGGTAGCCATGCTAGTTAAGTGTGCCTTGAATTCTAAATAAATCACAGACAGTGTCACCAGCAACGCACCCCCACCCCATAACACCTCCTCCTCCATGCTTTACGGTGGGAACTACACATGCGGAGATCATCCGTTCACCCACACCGCGTCTCACAAAGACACGGCGGTTTGAACCAAAAATCTCCAATTTGGACTCATAGACCAAAGGACAAATTTCCACTGGTCTAATGTCCATTGCTCGTGTTTCTTGGCCCAAGCAGGTCTCTTCTTCTTATTGGTGTCCTTTAGTAGTGGTTTCTTTGCAGCAATTCGACCATGAAGGCCTGATTCACACAGTCCCCTCTGAACAGTTGATGTTGAGATGTGTCTGTTACTTGATGCAATTTCTGGTAACTCTAATGAACTTATCCTCTGCAGCAGAGGTAACTCTGGGTCTTCCTTTCCTGTGGCGGTCCTCATGACAGCCAGTTTCATCATAGCGCTTGATGGTTTTGCGACTGCACTTGAAGAAACTTTCAAAGTTCTTGAAATGTTCCCTATTGACTGACCTCTTAAAGTAATGATGGACTGTTGTTTCTCTTTGCTTATTTGAGCTGTTCTTGCCATAATATGGACTTGGTCTTTTACCAAATAGGGCTATCTTCTGTATACCCCCCTACCTTGTCACAACACAACTGATTGGCTCAAACACATTAAGAATGAAAGAAATTCCACAAATTAACTTTTAAGAAGGCACACCTGTTAATTGAAATGCATTCCAGGTGACTATCTCATGAAGCCGGTTGAGAGAATGCCAAGAGTGTGCAAAGCTGTCATCAAGGCAAAGGGTGGCTATTTGAAGAATCTCAAATATAAAATATATTTTGATTTGTTTAACACTTTTTTGATTACTACATGATTCCATATGTGTTATTTCATAGTTTTGATGTCTTCACTATTATTCTACAATGTAAAACATTTTAAAAAATAAAGAAAAACTCTTGAATGAGTAGGTGTGTTCAAACTTTTGACTGGTAGTGTATTTAGAAACAAGTTATGATGCAATGTCAACATGATCAAACACAAGTTAACCCTTAGCTACAAAGAAAAATGGTCAACTGACATATGGCTAAAACCAAAACGAAGAACTTACAACCGGATCAAAAACAGCTACGATCCAGAACCTCTCACCTCTCACCTAACCAGAAACGAAAGGTCCTTGTGTGCCCAGTTGAGAACTGGGATACTGCCTCTGGTAATTGAAGTAGGTAGGTTCAATACCATAGATGAGGAAGAGTGACTATGTACTGTCTGTGATTTAGGGGAGGTCGAGAATGAACTGCACTTTTTATTTTATTGTACATTATACGATGATTTGAGAGCTATACTGTTCGATAAAATGTTGCAAAGAAAACATGAACTATTCTAGATTAGCGATGAAGAAAAACTTTAATGGTTATTTAGGAAAGAAGTATTCCTGGTTGCAAATTTTATCTCCAAAGCTTGGAAGATGCGACAAGATAAGTTTTATACGTGAAATGTTTTTGTTTTGTCTTCTCAGTAGTTTTTCACTGCCGTTTGAACGTATGTTTATATATATATATATATATATATGTGTGTAAGTGTGCATATATAGACATAATTATTTTATTTAGCTACAGCAAATACAGTGTCTTATAAGCCCATGTGGGAGGGGCATCCTGAAGATGCATGACACTGTAATAATACAATCAATCAATCAAATCAATCAATCATGTACAACTATCTGAGGTCAAACCCTGAGCAAGGTTCAGTTTTACCACTGATTATACAACAAAATTACAACCAACCCATAAACCTTTACTATCCCAGAACTTGTTACACTACTGATTATAAAACATCTCTGAGTCAAACATTAGATGCTTTATACAAAACCTTGTGTGATATGTGACAATCATATTGTCTGAATTGTAGTGTCAAGGAGGAGAGAGTGGCGTCTCCGGCTCCCAGCTGTCTGTCTATGAAGAGTGACTGGTCAATGGGTGAACCTGCTAACTTCAGAAGAGAAACCTGGACCCCTGATCCAAGGTGATAGATTTTGGTCAGACTGCAGTCTGCTAGTGTGTTTGCATTGTTATGATCTTTCTTTTTTCAGTTTTTTTTCTTCAGTTTTCACTTTAGAAACAAATTAGTAGGTTGATAGCATTATTCTTCTGTTGCAGGACCAAGGAGGAGAGAGTGGAGTCACCTGCTCCCAGCTGTCTGTCTATGAAGAGTGACTGGTCAATGGGTGAACCTGCTAACTTCAGAAGAGAAACCTTGACCCCTGATCTAAGGTGAGGAGGTTGATAAAGGCCAGACTGCAATACTACACAGTTTCAGCCTGGTCGCACCGACTTGATGTAGGATAGTACACGTTTTAATGGGTACCGCCAATACGTAACACGTGATACGTAACACGGGAATTGTTACAAATGGTCTACTTACTTAAGACAGAAGGTTACAAGACAGAAACTTTGGTAGAAAGGTTGGCCGCCCTATCAAACGAATATAATCAGCTCTATCATATGAATCCGCATCATGTGACATGAAGGAACATATCATATCATGTGACATGGAGGAACGTATCATATCATGTGACATGGAGGAACGTATCATATCATGTGACATGGAGGAACGTATCATATCATGTGACATGGAGGAACGTATCATATCATGTGACATGGAGGAACGTATCATATCATGTGACATGGAGGAACGTATCATATCATGTGACATGGAGGAACGTATCATATCATGTGACAGGGAGGAACGTATCATATCATGTGACATGGGCTGCATCCCAAACACATAAAAGACACACCATCTCCCCTCAGCCCTCAAATTAAGTGGACACTTCTTATGACGTATCATGACGTATGATGAGTTGACACTTGCAGAGCAAGTGGACCGCCCTTGCCCGGAAATGTGTCACTTGTTCGTCCCACGGTTGTGTTTTCAGTCGTCATGGAACCACTGGTAGCTGTTGTGTGTGCTTTATATGCGCTACAGTCAGTTATGATTGCATTAAATATCTTGGCTAGAAGACAACGCATCCGCAGACATTGAAAACTAGCCATCAGACAATATCAGGTCAATCGAAAATTACAATGTGTAAGTGTGATGTTAGGGAAAGTTGTATGCGCAAACTAACGTTTCCAAAAGCTAACCGAACAAAAACATAATTGCTTTTATGAATATGTGTTTGTGCCGTCATGTGCATTAGTAGCATAATTTTGAACTAATTTACATTCGTTTTTTACTTACACTTTTATGTTGACTTCTCCATATTGATGTTGGTTCTAAGTTTTGGCTGACTTTTCTTAGCGGATGTACAATCAACGCGAATTGAATTATGGGGCGTTTCAGGCCCCGGAGTGAACAGAATTGTACACTCGCACACTCGATCACAAACGAGGGCTGAGGAGCTTACGTTGCCAACTTCCCTTGCTTGGCTAATTGTTTGGACCAACAGCAAAGATGGCCGTGGGAGTTCCCCCAAGGGCATAAGGTGAGGGTAAGTGGAGGAGGGTGTGTCTTTTACGTGTTTGAAACGCAGCCATGGAGGAGCATATCATATCATGTGACATGGAGGAACGTATCATATCATGTGACATGGAGGAACGTATCATATCATGTGACATGGTGGGACAGAAAAAATATATAATATCATGTTAATGGGTGCGACCAGGTTGACCGTTTAGGAGGAAGGCAATACACAGTTAACTCTGTCTATCTCTCTCTCTGTCTCTCTCTCTCTCCCAGTTTGTTGACTGTAGATCATTTCAGATGCTCTGTATGTTCAGATGTGATGAGGGACCCGGTCTCTATACCCTGTGGACACAGTTACTGCAGGCAGTGTATCAGCACACACTGGGCCCGGCCCGGCCATGCAGGAAACTATGTGTGCCCCCAGTGCAATAAGAGATCCAGAGACCAGCCTGTGCTCTACACTAACACAGCCTTGGCCAAGGTGCTCCAGGAGCTCCTGCAGGCCGGCTTCAGTCATGTCCTCCCTGCTCTGGTCTACGCTGGGCCCGGGGATGGGGCCTGTGATATATGCTCTGGACAGAAGCTCAGAGCGGTCAAATCCTGTCTGACCTGCACTGTCTCCTACTGTGAGCCCCACGTCAGGCAGCACTACAACATCCCAGCTCTGCAGAGACACACCCTGGCTGATGTCACTGGAGACTGGGGACAGAAAGGCCACCATGGCAATGCTGGAAAGACAGAGAGGATCAAAAAGGTACTGTCATGAGAAATGTAATATTAGATATGACTACAAGCACTTATCTGGGTTGTTACACCAACAGAGTACTTTTTGGGTAGTGTAATTTGGTAATAAATAAAAAATCTAATTTTAACTATAGTAAGTGCCAAGGAAGTGCCAAATAAAGTAACAGTGTTGACCATAACAGGTTTGATGTTTTCATCTTAAGTCAGCAATAAATCCCCTTGTGAGAGGGCCAGGGGTAGGGGAGAGTGGGGTAAGTTGAGCCATTTTTTACCTTCATGCTGGCTTCACATGCTCGTGGGAAATAGGAAACTGGGAATTGGGAAGTGACAAGTCCGACATGATTGTGTTCAAGTGATTTTTAAGTTGTAACAGTTCTTCAACCAATACGATTCTAGCTACCTTGATAAGCTAGCTAACTTTATTACTAGCAAAGTTAGCTAGCTTGCTTAACATTGATAATATGGTCAGACTAGCTACATCCATATTGACAAGGTTGTAATTGTCAAAAACAGATTTGTTGTCATCTTTTGGTTGAAAAGGTAAAAGGTCGGTGGTGAAACGACACAACTCGGGTAACAACATTTTCCCATTTGTAATTCCGACATGGAGGGTTGTTCAAGTGAAATTTCTCACTGGGAACTATGAGCTCCGATTGCACATGAATGCGGCATCAGCATTACTCCGTCATGGGAAATATAGTGTTCTTTCTAACAACGATATCTACACATACTGTATTTCAGGATGTTGTGTATCCCTGGAAATAATCAGAATGAATGTAAACATGACAGTTTTAAAAACAAGGCTTGTCCAAAACAGTGGTCTCTTGGCACAACTTACCCCATGGGGTAAACTGAGTCACGGGACAGGGTAAGTTAAACCACCTACAAATGTCTGAACTGGATGAAATATTACCACTACGTTTTTAAAACATTCAGCACAATCACATTCACTTTTTTTGTCTTTTAATCATTTTAAGCATCTTTTTAACACAGGCTTAACACCTAACAAACACTTTGTACTATTTTTAACACTTTTATCATAGGCCAGGCCCTGTTGTTGCCTCATATCCCAGAGATAACGCCTTGCATTACGCTTGGGACGAAAACACTTCAATTTGCTCAACTTGCCATTGGCTCAACTTACCCCAAGGCAAGCATTTTGACAGTATTAGCCCACACAGCTACAAGGATACACTTTCATGCTAGGTTTAGGACCTCATATTAAGCTTAGAGACCCCAACTGATGTATAGAACAATGTTAAAATGATCTACTTTGGTTTAGATACAAGCATCATGAAACCTAACACAAACCTACAAGTCAGTTATGGCCAAAAAGTGTAAACAGCTCACTTGCGTTTACACTATGATTTGACCATTACAGTGCCTTGCAAAAGTATTCATCCCCCTTGGCATTTTTCCTATTTTGTTGCATTACAATCTGTAATTTAAATTGATTTTTATTTGGATTTCATGTAATGGACATACACAAAATAATCCAAATTCGTGAAGTGAAATGAAAAAAATAACTTGTTTCAAAAAATTCTAAAAAATAAATAACGGAAAAGTGGTGCGTGCATATGTATTCACCCCCTTTGCTATGAAGCCCCTAAATAAGATCTGGTGCAACCAATTACCTTCAGAAGTCACATAATTAGTTAAATAAAGTCCACCTGTGTGCAATCTAAGTGTCACATGATCTCAGTAAATATACACCCGTTCTGAAAGGCCCCAGAGTCTGCAACACCACTAAGCAAGGGGCACCACCAAGCAAGCGGCACCATGAAGACCAAGGAGCTCTCCAAACAGGTCAGGGACAAAGTTGTGGAGAAGTACAGATCAGGGTTGGGTTATAAAAAAATATCAGAAACTTTGAACATCCCACGGAGCACCATTAAATCCATTATTAAAAAATTGAAAGAATATGGCACCACAACAAACCTGCCAAGAGAGGGCCGCCCACCAAAACTCACGGACCAGGCAAGGAGGGCATTAATCAGAGAGGCATCAAAGAGACCAAAGATAACCCTGAAGGAGCTGCAAAGCTCCACAGCGGAGATTGGAGTATCTGTCCATAGGACCACTTTAAGCCGTACACTCCACAGAGCTGGGCTTTACGGAAGAGTGGCCAGAAAAAAGCCATTGCTTAAAGAAAAAAATAAACAAACACGTTTGGTGTTCGCCAAAAGGCATGTGGGAGACTCCCCAAACATATGGAAGAAGGTACTCTGGTCAGATGAGACTAAAATTGAGCTTTTTGGCCATCAAGGAAAACGCTATGTCTGGCGCAAACCCAACATTTCTCATCACCCCGAGAACACCATCCCCACAGTGAAGCATGGTGGTGGCAGCATCATGCTGTGGGGATGTTTTTCCATTGGCAGGGACTGGGAAACTGGTCAGAATTAAAGGAATGATGGATGGCGCTAAACAGAGAATCTGTGGTATGACTTAAAGATTGCTGTACACCAGCGGAACCCATCCAACTTGAAGGAGCTGGAGCAGTTTTGCCTTGAAGAATGGGCAAAAATCCCAGTGGCTCGATGTGCCAAGCTTATAGAGACATACTCCAAGAGACTTGCAGCTGTAATTGCTGCAAAAGGTGGCTCTACAAAGGATTGTCTTTGGGTGAATAGTTATGCACGCTCAAGTTTTCAGTTTTTTTGTCTTATTTCTTGTTTGCTTCACAAAGTGGTTGTGTAAATCAAATGATACAAACCCCTCAAAAATCAATTTTAATTCCAGGTTGTAAGGCAACAAAATAGGAAAAATGCCAAGGGGGGTGAATACTTTCGCAAGCCACTGTATATGTTCAATGTTTCTTTTGGAAAAATAATTCTAAAATAGTTTCACCATATTCTGTTCAAATATTTTTTATTGAACACACACAAGAATGGTGTATAGGTATGAAAGACATGTGTACAGTTCTTATCTAAACATAAGAGAACAGACATGAACAACAAGACCCAGAATTCTGGACACAAAACAAATATTACAAAACACGACATACAGAACAGGGACAGGTAGAAAGAAAAAGGGTAGATGTAACCCCCCACTTATACCCCCCTTTACCCCCCCATTCCACCCTATTCCCCTCCCGACTGCTCGAGTGTCGGGGCCAGCACACGCTGCCCAAAGGTAGATTACAATATGACAAAAAATAGTTTCACCATATTAAAATGGGAGTTTAGTTCACTTAACAGGGTTGACCTTAAAATGAAAGAGAGACGTAAATGTATCACTGTCAGGTGTCAGTGTGCAGCGGTAGGACGGAGTCAGGCGCAGGACACAGAACTGGGTAATAGACTAACTTTACTCGAAAAAGGCCTTCGGGAGCGAGAGCCGAATCCCACTGGGTCCAGGTGACGGAGGGGTGGACAGCAGTGTGGGTTGAGGTGAAGTTGATGGGGGTGTGGGAAAACCCTCTCTCTCCCATCGCTCCATGGTGTGCAGCACGTGATCCATGGCTGTGCCCAGATTGTGGAGCATCGTCGCGTGCTGCTGGACGTGCTCCTCCACCGGTAACGGAGGACTGGGTGCACCTGCTGACTCCATATGTGGTGCGTGATTCTGTCAGGTGTCAGTGTGCAGCGGTAGGACGGAGTCAGGCGCAGGACACAGAACTAGGTAATAGACAAACTTTACTCGAAAAGCAACAAATCTCATTTCCACGCAGGGATATACATCAGCTCACATCAGTCATAAACACCAAACAAAGAACAATCACGCTCAACACCATGAGGGAACCAGAGAATTAAATAGGGAAATAACCATAAGTGATGGGAACCAGGTGTGTACAATAAAGACAAAACAAATGGAAAACAGAAACGTAGATCGGTGGCAGCTAGAAAGCCGGTGACGAAGACCGCCGATAGCCACCCGCACAAGGAGAGGCACCAACTTCGGCGGAAGTCGTGACAATCACTAAGCACATTAAATAATACTTTTCAGAAATGACTTCAAAGCAACAAAATAACTAGGGCTTTACAATGAGAAATTGAGAAATGTTGGGATTAAGTGGGTTCAAGTCTTCCTAGAAGTCAGAAAGACATGATGGAATGCAGATTTTTGGCACTTCAGCAAGTCTTTATTAATAAAAATCTGATTTATTGAATTTTCCATGTGGTCTTCATTCTGTATGTGCACTTCATTTAATATAACAGGCTTTTATTGGTGCACAATTTCTACTTAAAATATCAAAGGGAGGCTAAACGTATTCTGTTCGTGGAACGACCCATCTATTGTTGATATAATGAGACTTACTGTTTGTGTGTCCTGTTTTCTCTTCAGGAGAGGAGTAATGAGGAGGAGGTGGAGGGGAGCGTCTCTAAAAGGATGAAGATGGGGGAAGAAGATTCTGAGCTGAAGAAAATCATCTCTGAGCTGAAGAAGGAGGCAACAATTGAGAAACAACGGATGGACATCAGAACTGCTGACCTGAATGAGACCATCAACAAACTCCGCTCAGACCTTCAGCAGAAAGCAGCTGAGACTGAGAGAGGAAACCTGGAGAATATTACAGCTGGTCAGTGTAGGGTTGAATATTTTCCCGGTATTTTACAAATGTTTCATCCCGAGAATAAAATAACTTTTCTCCCGGGTAACCCGGTATTTCCCGCCAAAACCGAAAGTGTCATTCAAAAACATTATAAAGCATGTACTGTAAATAGGCTTATGTCTGGATTTGATTAGAGCTTTGATCGAAAATTCAGGCCTAACGCTACCTGAGCCTGATGAGCCATACATTAAATACATTTTATGAGCCATACATTAAATACATTTTATGAACGCTACATGAACAACATTTAATGAGCCCAAGCCCAAAAAAGCCCAAATGATTGTGCCATTATCCAATACATAAATGATATATAGGCTACTGCACATTACGCACAACAGAAAAATATAAAAGCCCATAGATGAAGCTAGCTATATGACCTCTTGGGTAAATAAATTAAACTAGCTCCAGTAGGCTAATCTTTGTGCGTGTGAACTGTATTACTGTACTGTACTGTATTATACTGTATTATATGGACTGGAATTACGCACATCATTCAAACCATGATAAAGCAGGGAGAGAACATGCGATTCTGGTGCAGCACATGCGGCCTACAAAGTTACAAGTATAGGCTAGCAAATTTGATTTGAGTTTTGAAATATAATAGGGCCTATTGTATAATTAGTAGGCTGACGTATATAGCCTACCTTTCATAATACACTACATGGTCAAAGGTATGTTCCTAGAACATCTCATTCCAAATCATGGGCATTCATATGGAGTTGGTCCCCCCTTTCCACTAGATGTTGGAACATTGCTGCAGAGACTTGCTTCCATTCAGTCACAAGAGCATTAGTGAGGTCAGGCACTGATGTTGGGCGATTAGGCCTGGCTCGCAGTCGGCGTTCCAATTCATCCCAAAGGTGTTCGATGGGGTTGAGGTCAGGGCTCTGTGCAGGCCAGTCAAGTTCTTCCACACCGATCTCGTTCAAACCATTTCTGTATGGACCTATTGGGGCATTGGGGCAGGTAGCGTTCTACTGGCATCCGCCAAACCCAGATTCATCCATTGGACTACCAGATGGTGAAGCGTGATTCATCACTCCAGAGAACGTGTTTCCGCTGCTCCAGAGTTCAATGGCGGCGAGCTTTACACCACTCCAGGCGACGCTTGGCATTGTGCATGGTGATCTTAGGGTTGTGTGCGGCTGCTCGGCGATGGAAACCCATTTCATGAAGCTCCCGACGAACAGTTATTGTGCTGACGTTGCTTCCAGAGGCAGTTTGGAACTCGGTAGTGAGTGTTGCAACCGAGGACAGACGATTTTTACGCGCTTCAGCACTCAGCGGTCCTGTTCTGTGAGCTTGTGTGGCCTACCACTTCGCGGCTGAGCCGTTGTTTCTCCTAGACATTTCCACTTCACAATAACAGCACTTACAGTTGACCGGGGCAGCTCTAGCAGGGCAGAAATTTGATGAACTGACTTGTTGGAAAGGTGGCGTCCTATGACAGTGCCACGTTGAAAGTCACTGAGCTCTTCAGTACGGGCCATTCTACTGCCAATGTTTGTCTATGGAGATTGCATGTCGGTATGCTCGATTTTATACACCTGTCAGCAACGAGTGTGGCTGAAATAGGCGAATCCACTAATTTGAAAGGGTGTCCACATACTGGTGTATTTCCCCTAATGTTATTGGCCTGCCTCTTTATCTCTCTATTGTTGCATCATTAATTCATCGCTTTCAACAGTTAAATTAAATACATTTCGTTGTCCTCATCTTCATTCTTGAATAAAATAAGAATTAGATGCAGAAGGCTTTCACTTCTCTTCACGAAGATTGAATGCTTATGGGTTACCTGTGAGTTCTATTGGCTGCTGAATTTAACATTCAGTAAACAAGAGCTTGCATCTCTCTTCGAATAGTCTATTGGTATAAGAAATGCAAAAAGAAAATGTCCGGCAAGCTATTCTAGTCTAGCTTTTCCTGCATGGGACTCCAAGAGCTAAGGAGCGTTTTTTAAGGAGATAGACCAGTGGAGCACTGGTGTGTGGGTATTGCACAAGAGACAGAGGCTATAAGTTAGATGCTTGTTATGTGTAACCCATCATTAATTAGCTAAATATAAGGCTAATACTGCATTGAATTTAATACCTGAAAGAGGTAGGCTAGGACATCTACAGTGCATTCGGAAAGTTTTCAGACCCCTTGACTTTTTCCATATTTTGTTACGTTACAGCCTTATTCTAAAATTGATTAAATAGTTTTTTCCCCCTCATCAATCTACACACAATACCCCATAATGACAAAGCAAAAACAGGTTTAGACATTTTTGCAAATTCATTAAAAATTAAAAACTGTAATATCACATTTACATAAGTATTCAGACCTTTTACTCAGTACTTTGTTGAAACACCTTTGGCAGCAATTACAAATCAAATCAAATCAAATCAATTTTTATTGGTCACATGCGCCGAATACAACAGGTGCAGACATTACAGTGAAATGCTTACTTACAGCCCTTAACCAACAGTGCATTTATTTTAAACAAAAAAAGTAAGAATAAAACAACAACAAAAAAAGTGTTGAGAAAAAAAGAGCAGAAGTAAAATAAAGTGACAGTAGGGAGGCTATATATACAGGGGGGTACCGTTGCAGAGTCAATGTGCGGGGGCACCGGCTAGTTGAGGTAGTTGAGGTAATATGTACATGTGGGTAGAGTTAAAGTGACTATGCATAAATAATTAACAGAGTAGCAGCAGCGTAAAAAGGATAGGGTGGGGGGCAGTGCAAATAGTCCGGGTAGCCATGATTAGCTGTTCAGGAGTCTTATGGCTTGGGGGTAGAAGCTGTTGAGAAGTCTTTTGGACCTAGACTTGGCACTCCGGTACCGCTTGCCGTGCGGTAGCAGAGAGAACAGTCTATGACTAGGGTGGCTGGAGTCTTTGACAATTTTGAGGGCCTTCCTCTGACACCGCCTGGTATAGAGGTCCTGGATGGCAGGAAGCTTTGCCCCAGTGATGTACTGGGCCGTACGCACTACCCTCTGTAGTGCCTTGCGGTCAGAGGCCAAGCAGTTGCCATACCAGGCGGTGATGCAACCAGTCAGGATGCTCTCGATGGTGCAGCTGTAGAATTTTTTGAGGATCTGAGGACCCATGCCAAATCTTTTAGTCTCCTGAGGGGGAATAGGCTTTGTCGTGCCCTCTTCACGACTGTCTTGGTGTGTTTGGACCATGATAGTTCGTTGGTGATGTGGACACCAAGGAACTTGAAGCTCTCAACCTGTTCCACTACAGCCCCGTCGATGAGAATGGGGCGTGCTCAGTCCTCTTTTTTTTCCTGTAGTCCACAATCATCTCCTTTGTCTTGGTCACGTTGAGGGAGAGGTTGTTGTCCTGGCACCACACGGCCAGATCTCTGACCTCCTCCCTATAGGCTGTCTCATCGTTGTCGGTGATCAGGCCTACCACTGTTGTGTCGTCGGCAAACTTAATGATGGTGTTGGAGTCGTGCCTGGCCATGCAGTCATGGGTGAACAGAGAGTACAGGAGGGGACTGAGCACGCACCCCTGAGGGGCCCCCGTGTTGAGGATCAGTGTGGCAGATGTGTTGTTACCTACCCTTACCACCTGGGGGCGGCCCGTCTTCTACAGCCTTGGTCTTCTTGGGTATGACGCTACAAGCTTGGCATACCTGTATTTGGGGAGTTTCTCCCATTTTTCTCTGCAGATCCTCTCAAGCTCTGTCAGGTTGGATTGGGAGCGTCGCTGCACTGCTATTTTCAGGTCTCCCCAGAGATGTTCGATCGGGTTCAAGTCCGGGCTCTGGCTGGGCCACTCAAGGACATTTAGAGACTTGTCCCGAAGCCACTCCTGCGTTGTCTTGGCTGTGTGCTTAGGGTCATTGTCCTGTTGGAAGGTGAACCTTCACCCCAGTCTGAGGTCCTGAGCGCTCTGGAGCAGGTTTTCATCAAGGGATCTATCTTTCCCTCGATCCTGACTAGTCTCCCAGTCCCTGCCGCAGAAAAACATTCCCACAGCATGATGCTGCCACCACCATGCTTCACCGTAGGGATGGTGGCAGTTCGTGTAGCTCAGTTGGTAGAGCATGGCGCTTGCAATGCCAGGGTTGTGGGTTCGATTCCCACGGGGGACCAGTATGAAAATGTATGCACTCACTAACTGTAAGTCGCTCTGGATAAGAGCGTCTGCTAAATGACTAAAATGTAAATGTAAAATGTGGCAGCTTTCCTCCAGACATGAAGCTTGGCATTCAGGCCAAAGAGTTCAATCTTGGTTTCATCAGACCAGAGAATCTTGTTTCTCATGGTCTGAGAGCCCTTTAGGTGCCTTTTGGCAAACTCCAAGCGGGCTGTCATGTGCCTTTTACTGAGGAGTGGCTTCCGTCTGGCCACTACCATAAAGGCCTGATTGGTTGAGTTCTTCTGGAAGGTTCTCCCATCGCCACAGAGGAACTGGAGCTCTGTCAGTGACCATCGGGTTCTTGGTCACCTCCCTGACCAAGGCCCTTCTCCCCTAGGAAGAGTCTTTGTGGTTCCAAACTTCTTCCATTTAAGAATGATGGAGGCCACTGTGTTCTTGGGGACCTTCACATTTTTTGGTACCCTTCCTCAGATCTGTGCCTCGACACAATCCTGTCTCGGAGCTCTACGGATAATTCCTTCAACCTCATGGCTTGGTTTTTCCTCTGACATGCACTGTCAACTGTGGGACCTTATATAGACAGGTGTGTCCCTTACCAAATCATGTCCAATCAATTGAATATACCACAGGTGGACTCCAATCAAGTTTTAGAAACAGCTCAAGGATGATCAATGGAAACAGGAAGCACCTGATCTCAATTTCGATTCTTATATCAAAGGGTTTGAATACTTGTGTAAATAAGTTAGCAAAAATGTAAAAAAAAACGTTTTTCGCTTTGTCATTATGGGATATTGTGTGTAGATTGATGAGGGGAAAAAAGTAATTTAATCCATTTTAGAATAAGGCTGTAACATAACAACATTTTGAAAAAGTCAAGCGTTCTTAATACTTTCCAAATCTACAAAAGGATGATCTATTTTGGATACAATTTGAATGGAGTTGATGGAGAGAGTGAAAGATTGCGAGAGAGTGCTCGCGTGTGCACTGATTTAAAGCAACGATATTAGAGTGATAGGCCGTTTTAAAACTCTGCAGGTGCAATAAAAAAGATATATAATTTTTTTTTTTTTAAATAAGGGGACCCCTGAATGCCAGATGGAGATGGGTCAATTAGACGTGCATTTGGTCTTAATATTACTCTAGCATAGACTATGAAAAAAAGTGACCATGATGAGATCATAGGTCTACATGCATTGTGAACTGCTCTCCATACTGAGATGGTGTCACGCCCTGGCTCTGGGGACTCTTTAATGTTGAGCCAGGGTGTTAGTTCCTATGTTTACTTGTTCCTTGTTTTCTGTCTAGATCGTTTAGATCTATGTTGGCCAGGGTGGTTCCCGATCAGAGGCAGCTGTTGCTCGTTGTCTCTGATTGGGAACCATACTTAGGCAGCCTGTTTTGCACAGTTGATTGTGGGATCTTGTTCTGTATAGGTTTGTGTTGGTGAACCGTTAGACTTCACGTATCGTTTTGTTGTTTTGTTATTGTGTAAAGTACTCATTAAAAGATGTACGCCTATCACGCTGCGCCTTGGTCCGGTTCCTATAACGATCGTGACAGATGGGCTGTCTGTCCCCACCATGAGCGTTGATGATTCATCATGCAGAGAGAAGGCCGTAGAGAAGCCAGATTTAGACATCGCATATAATTGAACAGTTCCATTTCACGCCATGCTGTTCATATAAAATAAAATATTATAATTTACCGGTTTCTCGCAGTTATTTATCCTGGGAAAAGGGAGTGGTTTTAGGCGGTAAATCCCCGTAAATCTCGGTAACCGGGTTCCCGCATTCTACCCTAGTCAGTGTGACAATGATCCTATCAGAATGACAGTTATATATTTCTGAAGGAAGTAAATAGATACTATTATCAACATGTCTCCTTGTGTTGACTATTGTCTCATATCTAACTGTTCTCTCCCCTGTGGTCTCTCTCAGGCTGGGTTGAGGTGCCAGCTCTGGGTCGGCCCATTCACCCTGGAATGCTGTATGACTGTTGCTCTGAGTCCTTCACACCAGGTAACTCTGCATTTAAGTGATATCTGCACTGATTATGTTCAGAATTGTTATGTTTATAGGGATAGTGGAATGGATGAGAATAACAAATGTCTCAGAGAATATGAAATTATAATAAATGATAATACTATACATTACATTTTCCCTCCCTTCAGACTCCTTGTGTGACTCAGACAATATGATAAAAGGGAAAATATCCCTGCCGTTGCCGTCCACTTTGATCAAGGTAATAGAGACAGACTCTCTGCAGGAGAGGTTCAGAGCTCTGGAACTGGATCAGCCAATAAGAACCAGTTTCCTGTCTGGACTGGTGGAGGTGGGAGGAGCTGCAGAGTATCTAAACCATCCTCTCCTGCACAAAGGGGACTATGTGACTCTGCACTACAAGAGAACCACCCGACTGGATCAGCTGACTTCCTTCCTGTTGGAGAAGGTGACTCGTCCTGAAGTGATTCAGCAGCAAACAGCCACACACGTGGTCATGGCTGTGACATATGGAACACAGGCCTTCATCGTCTGTAAGACAAACAGAACATGGACCATGACCAAAGTCATCAATAAACTGAAGAAAATGATCCAACTTCTCACAGCAGAGGACGGAACTGCTAAACTGGCTAAATCTTCTGGTCTCTCCTGTACCTACTACGGAGATTTTGAGACAAATAGAAGTGATAGAGAGATAACTGATCTCTGTGAGTCCTTATCTAAGCTGCTGGGGCCCAGTGGAGAGAAGGCTGTTCCTCTGAGAGTTTGGCTCTGCCCTCTGAATAACCTGCACCCTGCCGCAGCCTGTGCGAGGGGGATCAGTGAAGACCTGCAGTCCAGGGTAGAGAGAGTGATGGAACACTGCAGATGCACAGGCACGAGGTGTGAGAAGATAATAAAGCATGAGTGGGTCAGTAAAGTTCAGGACCTGAAGGATAAATTGATCCATTTTATAGATCTCCTCCAACAGTACCAAGTTCAACTGCAGAAACTCATGGGTAGAGTTTTGGTGTCTGTGAGGTCAGGAGTGCAGGAGGAGAAAGATGTTGAAGAAGAGATGAAAGGTCATGATCTGTCCCCATTTAGAGTGGAAGCAACAGGACAGTGGTTGGATGACAAACAGGCTGAGCTGAAGTTCCTTGAATCCCTTGACTCTAAAATTAGATCTAAGATGATTTCTACAGACCAGCTGCATAAAGTCACTAATAATTCAAAGACAGACACTGTGGTGTGTTTCACACTCACCTCTCAGGGTGAAACAGACCTGTATCTCTCATCCTTGAAGCAGCATCTTGACTCCCTACAGACACACACACGGACCAGGCCTGGCCACCCCTATCAGCACACTCAACCCTGGTTCAAGTCTGAGGAGAACAAGGAGAGAGTAACAATGGCAGCTAGAGCTTTTCTGGATTTCATGAAGGTCACCAAGAAACTCAAATTTGTTGCAGCCTCCATTCCAGATGATTCCACTCCTGGAGCCTCAATCCGTCTCTACCAGGGAGGCAGGTTAGTGGACTCTGACTATGAAGCTGTGTCAAAGCCTGAGATTGTCAAGGTAATAGACACACAGCAGAGCAGCGTGACCCTCAGTTTATCCCCGTCAAAGACTGGACACACTGACAGGTTCAGAGTGGAGTACAGACCTGTCAGACCTGACCTGTTCTTTCTCTATGAGGAGAAGAACTGGAGGAGCATGGTGGCCGGAGATAACGGGGAAGCCTGTGTGATATCAGGCCTGGAGAGAGACACACAGTACCAGATCAGACACAGAGCAGAGGACAGGGCAGGAGTGACGAGTGAGTTCAGTGACATCACTGTGACAGAGACTGGGTCAGGGTCTGAGCCTGGGCGTCCGGTAGTCCAATCAGCAAACAGAAATTCAGTCAGACTGACCTGGAGAAGACCAGCGGATGCTGCAGCGGGACGGCCTGTGCGCCACTACAGACTGGAGTACAGAGAGGAGGGACAGGAGGAGTGGGCCACACTGCTAACAGACGGGGATGAGTGCGTGTACTCCCTAACACCCACACACACCTCCTGCAGAGTCAGAGTGTGTGCCGTCTATAGAGAGGGAGACATGAGTGAACCCAGCAAGGAAACAGTCATCCCACTGGCAGGTATGGTTATTTTGAGGATTATATTATTCATACTTCAGAATGACATGCACCTGTTCCAAAATATTGTAAACCATAATGTTGTAGCTCAAATCAGATTTTTCCTTTCTAATCTATAGTGACATTTGTGATAGTGGTAATTGTTGTTCCATCCACAGCTGATGTGACTCTGGACCCTGATACAGCTCACCGTGAGTTGATCCTGTCTGATAACGGGAGGAGAGTGACAGCAGGAAAAAATAGGAAGGTTCCTAATAATCCACAGAGATTTGATGGGTGGTCCTGTATCCTGGGGAAGGAGGGCTTCCGCTCTGGACGACACTTCTGGCACGTGGAGGTGAATATTGAGGTGGAGGCAAGTTGGGCTGTGGGAGTGACCAGGGAGTCTGCTGACAGGAAAGGATGGTTCTCATTCTCTCCAAAAGAAGGTTACTGGTGTCTAAGTAAACCTTCTTTTAGTTCCAACCTGTGTGTCTTCAAGACCAACCTCCCCTGGCCCTCTAACCTCAAAGTGTTGGATGTGTGTGTGGATATTGAGGAGAGGTGGGTCTCGTTCTACAACGCTGTGTCCAGGAGTCACATCTACACCGTCACTGACATGGTCTTCACTAAGGGAGAGAGGATCTACCCGCTGTTCAGAACTTATGGAAGAGATAAAGGTCTTGTGATCCAGGAGCTGAAATAGATTTCCAGGCATCATAAGAACCCTTGAATAGCAAGGTGGGCAGTCATCCAAAGAGCAGACAACGTTACAGGTTCAGGGTGCGTCCTAATTATCTTCCCTTTCTCCAGCAGTGTGCACTTGCTCACCTCCTTTCACTGATGTGAAAGAAAATGACTGGTTATAAGAAATATGGTGGAAACTGATTCCCACTAGCACATGACTCCACCGATCCAAAATTTGAGTGCACACTTCAGGAGGAAGGATAGATTATTGGGACACACCCTCAGCTCGTGTGATGTTCTGATGTAGTTGATGTAATTCCATAATCACACACCAGTGCTGTACCTCCCTCTAGTGGCTGGTGTATGCACCACATCTGTCTGCCAATCCTGTTTGATCAACATGTGGGAATAGAAATGCTCCATTGAGCAGGGGTTGGCAACGGGTGCCAAAACCTGCCCAAGAGTGATGTCTTTTGGCCCCCCAAAGTATTTTTTTTTTTTGGGGGGGGTTATATCAGCTTTAATACTGCAGATAGATTGTAGCTTCCATCAATGTAATTGTCTGCATCATTTCCAATCCCCAATATATTTTTTGGTAAATATATATATATATATATAAATACATACATACAGTGAGGGAAAAAAGTATTTGATCCCCTGCTGATTTTGTACGTTTGCCCACTGACAAAGACATGATCAGTCTATAATTTTAATGGTAGGTTTATTTGAAGAGTGAGAGACAGAATAACAACAAAAAAATCCAGAAAAACAAATGTCAAAAATGTTATAAATTGATTTGCATTTTAATGAGGGAAAGAAGTATTTGATCCCCTGCTGGCTAGGCCACTCCAGGACCTTAATGTGCTTCTTCTTGAGCCACTCCTTTGTTGCCTTGGCCGTGTGTTTTGGGTCATTGTCATGCTGGAATACCCATCCACGACCCATTTTCAATGCCCTGGCTGAAGGAAGGAGGTTCTCACCCAATATTTGACGGTACATGGCCCCGTCCATCGTCCCTTTGATGCGGTGAAGTTGTCCTGTCCCCTTAGCAGAAAAACACCCCCAAAGCATAATGTTTCCACCTCCATGTTTGACGGTGGGGATGGTGTTCTTGGGGTCATAGGAAGCATTCCTCCTCCTCCAAACACGGCGAGTTGAGTTGATGCCAAAGAGCTCGAGTTTGGTCTCATCTGACCACAACACTTTCACCCAGTTCTCCTCTGAATCATTCAGATGTTCATAGGCAAACTTCAGACGGCCCTGTATATGTGCTTTCTTGAGCAGGGGGACCTTGCGGGCGCTGCAGGATTTCAGTCCTTCATGGCGTAGTGTGTTACCAATTGTTTTCTTGGTGACTATGGTCCCAGCTGCCTTGAGACCATTGACAAGATCCTCCTGTGTAGTTCTGGGCTGATTCCTCACCGTTCTCATGATCATTGCAACTCCACGAGGTGAGATCTTGCATGGAGCCCCAGGCAGAGGGAGATTGACAGTTATTTTGTGTTTCTTCCATTTGCGAATAATCGCACCAACTGTTGTCACCTTCTCACCAAGCTGCTTGGCGATGGTCTTGTAACCAATCTGATTGATTGATTGCTTCTGTGGACAGGTGTCTTTTATACAGGTAACAAACTGAGATTAGGAGCACTCCCTTTAAGAGTGTGCTCCTAATCTCAGCTCGTTACCTGTATAAAATACACCTGGGAGCCAGAAATCTTTCTGATTGAGAGGGGATCAAATACTTATTTCCCTCATTAAAATGCAAATCAATTTATAAAATTTTTGACATGCGTTTTTCAGGATTTTTTTGTTGTTATTCTGTCTCTCACTGTTCAAATAAACCTACCATTAAAATTATAGACTGATCATTTCTTTGTCAGTGGGCAAACGTACAAAATCAGCAGGGGATCAAATACATTTTTCCCTCAATGTACAGTGGGGGAAAAAAGTATTTAGTCAGCCACCAATTGTGCAAGTTCTCCCACTTAAAAAGATGAGAGAGGCCTGTAATGTTCATCATAGGTACACGTCAACTATGACAGACAAAATGAGAATTTTTTTCTCCAGAAAATCACATTGTAGGATTTTTAATGAATTTATTTGCAAATTATGGTGGAAAATAAGTATTTGGTCAATAACAAAAGTTTCTCAATACTTTGTTATATACCCTTTGTTGGCAATGACACAGGTCAAACGTTTTCTGTAAGTCTTCACAAGGTTTTCACACACTGTTGCTGGTATTTTGGCCCATTCCTCCATGCAGATCTCCTCTAGAGCAGTGATGTTTTGGGGCTGTCGCTGGGCAACACGGACTTTCAACTCCCCTCCAAAGATTTTCTATGGGGTTGAGATCTGGAGACTGGCTAGGCCACTCCAGGACCTTGAAATGCTTCTCACGAAGCCACTCCTTCGTTGCCCGGGCAGTGTGTTTGGGATCATTGTCATGCTGAAAGACCCAGCCACGTTTCATCTTCAATGCCCTTGCTGATGGAAGGAGGTTTTCACTCAAAATCTCACGATACATGGCCCCATTCATTCTTTCCTTTACACGGATCAGTCGTCCTGGTCCCTTTGCAGAAAAACAGCCCCAAAGCATGATGTTTCCACCCCCATGCTTCACAGTAGGTATGGTGTTCTTTGGATGCAACTCAGCATTCTTTGTCCTCCAAACACGACAAGTTGAGTTTTTACCAAAAAGTTATATTTTGGTTTCATCTGACCATATGACATTCTCCCAATCCTCTTCTGGATCATCCAAATGCACTCTAGCAAACTTCAGACAAGCCTGGACATGTACTGGCTTAAGCAGGGGGACACATCTGGCACTGCAGGATTTGAGTCCCTGGCAGCGTAGTGTGTTACTGATGGTAGGCTTTGTTACTTTGGTCCCAGCTCTCTGCAGGTCATTCACTAGGTCCCCCCGTGTGGTTCTGGGATTTTTGCTTGTGATCATTTTGACCCCACGGGGTGAGATCTTGCGTGGAGCCCCAGATCGAGGGAGATTATCAGTGGTCTTGTATGACTTCCATTTCCTAATAATTGCTCCCACTGTTGATTTCTTCAAACCAAGCTGCTTACCTATTGCAGATTCAGCCTTCCCAGCCTGGTGCAGGTCTACAATTTTGTTTCTGGTGTCCTTTGACAGTTCTTTGGTCTTGGCCATAGTGGAGTTTGGAGTGTAACTGTTTGAGGTTGTGGACAGGTGTCTTTTATACTGATAACAAGTTCAAACAGGTGCCATTAATACAGGTAACGAGTGGAGGACAGAGGAGCCTCTTAAATAAGAAGTTACAGGCCTGTGAGAGCCAGAAATCGTGCTTGTTTGTAGGTGACCAAATACTTATTTTCCACCATAATTTGCAAATAAATTAATTTAAAATTCAAAAAATGTGATTTTCTGGAGAGAAAAAAATCTCTATTTGTCTGTCATAGTTGACGTGTACCTATGATGAAAATTACAGGCCTCTCTCATCTTTTTAAGTTGGAGAACTTGCACAATTGGTGGCTGACTAAATACTTTTTTTCCCCACTGTACATATATATTTTTTAAACATATATTTTCCTTTATTATTTTCCCCTAACCCTACCACCCCTCCCCTAATTGGAGCAAACTAATGGACAACAACACTTAGGCTTCTACTTCCAGCTTCTACATACTATATAGATTTTACGGACACAATGTATTTTACAATAGTTATCTTTTGTTTGTTTTTAATCCCATCCTTCAGCTACCATCAACCCCTCCGATCTACAGTGGGGAGAACAAGTATTTGATACACTGCATATTTTGCAGGTTTTCCTACTTACAAAGCATGTAGAGGTCTGTAGTTTTTATCATAGGTACACTTACACTGTGAGAGACGGAATCTAAAACAAAAATCCAGAAAATCACATTGTATGATTTTTAAGTGATTAATTTGCATTTTATTGCATGACATAAGTATTTGATCACCTACCAACCAGTAAAAATTCCGGCTCTCACAGACCTGTTAGTTTTTCTTTAAGAAGCCCTCCTGTTCTCCACTCATTACCTGTATTAACTGCACCTGTTTGAACTCGTTACCTGTATAAAAGACACCTGTCCACACACTCAATCAAACAGACTCCAACCTCTCCACAATGGCCAAGACCAGAGAGCTGTGTAAGGACATCAGGGATAAAATTGTAGACCTGCACAAGGCTGGGATGGGCTACAGGACAATAGGCAAGCAGCTTGGTGAGAAGGCAACAACTGTTGGCGCAATTATTAGAAAATGGAAGATGACGGTCAATCACCCTCGGTCTGGGGCTCCATGCAAGATCTCACCTCGTGGGGCATCAATGATCATGAGGAAGGTGAGGGATCAGCCCAGAACTACACGGCAGGACCTGGTCAATGACCTGAAGAGAGCTTAGATTCCGTCTCTCACAGTTGAAGTGTACCTATGATAAAAATTACAGACCTCTACATGCTTTGTAAGTAGGAAAACCTACAAAATCGGCAGTGTATCAAATACTTGTTCTCCCCACTGTATCTCTGAAGACCATCCAGTTTTATGTATTTTTTGCCATATATTTTTAACTGTACTGTTTCACAAAAGTTCTAAACGTATATACATTTTACGGACACGGTATATTTTAGATGAGTTATCTTGTTGTTTTTAATCCCACCCTTCAGCTCCACTCAATCCCTCCCATCTATCTCTTAATACCATCCATTTGTTAGTCCTTATTTGCAACTGGTATACTTTTTTATTTATCACAATTTTCTTTAACCAATTTTGGTCTTTAATGCAGGGCCAACAGACAAGTTCCTTACTTTTTCCGCCTTCCACTTGCCTCTTCCATTTTTGCGGTAATGATGCAATTAGTTGCTTGTAATTTTGGGTAGAGCAGACATTTCAATGTATTTTTGTTAGCTGCATGTGTGACATAACTCCACCAGTCCTATTTATATCATTTACAATGATTATACTTTTTATAATGTTTTTTTATTATCAATTACTATATTTGAGTTTAACCATTATTTGTTCTGTCTTTTCTGGTGGATTAAACTGAAATTGCAACCAACTTTCTATGGCTTGTTTTAATAACAGCGATATTTTGGAGATTATTTCATTTTCAAATAACCGAAAGTGAGAGGTTGTAATCTGAATAAAGGGAAAAAGGCCATTCTTGAACATGGGGTGAGACATTCTTACTAATTTGCTAGAGAACCAGTTCGGATTTAAGTATAGATTTTGTATGACTGAAGCCTTTAGTGAGAGGTCTAATGCTTTAATATTTAATCATTTATGCCCTCCGAATTCATATTCCTGATATAAATAGGCCCGTTTAATTTTGTCTGGCTTGCTGTTCCAAATAAAATGGAATATGTTTTGCCCATATAATTTAAAAAACAGGTTGCTAGGTGTAGGCAAGACCATAAGCAAATAGGTACACTGGAATATGACTAAAGAGTTAATCAGGGTGATTTTTCCACAAATAGACAGGTATTTTCCTTTCCATTGTAGCAAAAACGTAACTGTGTTTGCTAACTTTCTATTCAAATTTATTGTAGTGAGATAATTTCTTTCTTTTGGGTTATGTATACCGAGTTATGTCCACATCACCGTCAGACCATTTTATTGGTAAACTACACAGTAATGTAAAAGTTGTATTTTTAGTGATCCAATACGTAATATAGTACACTTATCAATATAGTCTGCTAAATGGCATATTATCATCATTTGGTTGTAATCCAGAGAGGTTAGAATATGTATCTAGA
Source organism: Coregonus clupeaformis (assembly GCF_020615455.1). Taxonomy (NCBI): domain Eukaryota; kingdom Metazoa; phylum Chordata; class Actinopteri; order Salmoniformes; family Salmonidae; genus Coregonus; species Coregonus clupeaformis. Next base: position 14,911,465 of record NC_059206.1, read on the forward strand.
TCCTCTATGAGGCTGTGGAGGGATCCAAATTGTGGATGTAAAAGAAAGCATGAATCATCAGCGTACAATGACACCTTTGTTTTTAAGCCCTTGATATTATTGTTGTATCTGATTTTAATAGCTAACATTTCGATGGCCATAATAAATAGATATGCCGATAGTGGACAACCTAGTTTTACTCCTTTTGACAGTTTAATACTTTCTGAGAAGTAGCCATTATTTACTATTTTACACCTAGGGTTACTATACATAACTTTAACCCATTTTATAAGAGATTCTCCAAAATTGAAATATTCCAGGCATTTATATTTAAATTCCAGTAGTACTTTATCAAAAGCCTTTTCAAAGTCAGCTATGAATACCATGCCTGGTTTCCCAGATTCGTCATAGTGTTCTATTGTTTCCAGTACTTGACTTATATTATCTCCAGTGTATCGTCCATGTAAAAAACCTGTCTGATTAGTATGAATAATATCTGACAATACTAATTCTATGCGCTACTGGGCCTCCCGAGTGGCGCAGTGGTCTAAGGCTCTTTATGTAGTGTTGTGGTGTCACTATGTAGTGTTGTGGTGTCTTTATGTAGTGTTGTGGTGTCTCTTTATGTAGTGTTGTGGTGTCTCTTTATGTAGTGTTGTGGTGTCTCTCTATGTAGTGTTGTGGTGTCTCTCTTTATGTAGTGTTGTGGTGTATCTCTATGTAGTGTTGTGGTGTCTCTTTATGTAGTGTTGTGGTGTCTCTCTTTATGTAGTGTTGTGGTGGCTCTCTCTATGTAGTGTTGTGGTGTCTCTCTATGTAGTGTTGTGGTGTCTCTCTTATGTAGTGTTGTGGTGTCTCTCTCTATGTAGTGTTGTGGTGTCTCTCTATGTAGTGTTGTGGTGTGTCTCTCTATGTAGTGTTGTGGTGTCTCTCTATGTAGTGTTGTGGTCTCTCTTTATGTAGTGTTGTGGTGTCTCTCTTTATGTAGTGTTGTGGTGTCTCTCTTTATGTAGTGTTGTGGTGTCTCTCTATGTAGTGTTGTGGTGTGTCTCTTTATGTAGTGTTGTGGTCTCTCTTTATGTAGTGTTGTGGTGTCTCTCTTTATGTAGTGTTGTGGTCTCTCTTTATGTAGTGTTGTGGTGTCTCTCTTTATGTAGTGTTGTGGTCTCTCTTTATGTAGTGTTGTGGTGTCTCTCTTTATGTAGTGTTGTGGTGTCTCTTTATGTAGTGTTGTGGTGTCTCTCTTTATGTAGTGTTGTGGTGTCTCTCTTTATGTAGTGTTGTGGTGTCTCTATGTAGTGTTGTGGTGTCTCTCTATGTAGTGTTGTGGTGTCTCTCTATGTAGTGTTGTGGTGTCTCTATGTAGTGTTGTGGTGTCTCTCTATGTAGTGTTGTGGTGTCTCTATGTAGTGTTGTGGTGTCTCTTTATGTAGTGTTGTGGTGTCTCTCTATGTAGTGTTGTGGTGTCTCTCTATGTAGTGTTGTGGTGTGTCTCTTTATGTAGTGTTGTGGTGTCTCTTTATGTAGTGTTGTGGTGTCTCTTTATGTAGTGTTGTGGTGTGTCTCTTTATGTAGTGTTGTGGTGTCTCTTTATGTAGTGTTGTGGTGTCTCTTTATGTAGTGTTGTGGTGTCTCTTTATGTAGTGTTGTGGTGTGTCTCTTTATGTAGTGTTGTGGTGTCTCTTTATGTAGTGTTGTGGTGTCTCTATGTAGTGTTGTGGTGTCTCTTTATGTAGTGTTGTGGTCTCTCTTTATGTAGTGTTGTGGTGTCTCTTTATGTAGTGTTGTGGTGTCTCTATGTAGTGTTGTGGTGTCTCTTTATGTAGTGTTGTGGTGTCTCTTTATGTAGTGTTGTGGTGTCTCTCTATGTAGTGTTGTGGTGTCTCTTTATGTAGTGTTGTGGTGTCTCTATGTAGTGTTGTGGTGTCTCTTTATGTAGTGTTGTGGTCTCTCTTTATGTAGTGTTGTGGTGTCTCTTTATGTAGTGTTGTGGTGTCTCTATGTAGTGTTGTGGTGTCTCTTTATGTAGTGTTGTGGTGTCTCTTTATGTAGTGTTGTGGTGTCTCTCTCTATGTAGTGTTGTGGTGTCTCTTTATGTAGTGTTGTGGTGTCTCTCTTTATGTAGTGTTGTGGTGTCTCTTTATGTAGTGTTGTGGTGTCTCTCTATGTAGTGTTGTGGTGTCTCTCTATGTAGTGTTGTGGTGTCTCTCTCTATGTAGTGTTGTGGTGTCTCTTTATGTAGTGTTGTGGTGTGTCTCTTTATGTAGTGTTGTGGTGTCTCTCTTATGTAGTGTTGTGGTGTCTCTTTATGTAGTGTTGTGGTGTCTCTCTATGTAGTGTTGTGGTGTCTCTCTATGTAGTGTTGTGGTGTCTCTCCTTATGTAGTGTTGTGGTGTCTCTCTATGTAGTGTTGTGGTGTCTCTCTTTATGTAGTGTTGTGGTGTCTCTCTTTATGTAGTGTTGTGGTGTCTCTCTTTATGTAGTGTTGTGGTGTCTCTCTTTATGTAGTGTTGTGGTGTCTCTCTTTATGTAGTGTTGTGGTGTCTCTTTATGTAGTGTTGTGGTGTCTCTTTATGTAGTGTTGTGGTGTCTCTTTATGTAGTGTTGTGGTGTCTCTTTATGTAGTGTTGTGGTGTCTCTTTATGTAGTGTTGTGGTGTCTCTTTATGTAGTGTTGTGGTGTCTCTTTATGTAGTGTTGTGGTGTCTCTTTATGTAGTGTTGTGGTGTCTCTCTCTATGTAGTGTTGTGGTGTCTCTCTATGTAGTGTTGTGGTGTCTCTCTTTATGTAGTGTTGTGGTGTCTCTCTTTATGTAGTGTTGTGGTGTGTCTCTTTATGTAGTGTTGTGGTGTCTCTTTATGTAGTGTTGTGGTGTCTCTTTATGTAGTGTTGTGGTGTCTCTCTATGTAGTGTTGTGGTGTCTCTCTATGTAGTGTTGTGGTGTCTCTCTTTATGTAGTGTTGTGGTGTCTCTCTTTATGTAGTGTTGTGGTGTCTCTCTTTATGTAGTGTTGTGGTGTCTCTTTATGTAGTGTTGTGGTGTCTCTTTATGTAGTGTTGTGGTGTCTCTTATGTAGTGTTGTGGTGTCTCTTTATGTAGTGTTGTGGTGTGTCTCTTTATGTAGTGTTGTGGTGTCTCTTTATGTAGTGTTGTGGTGTCTCTTTATGTAGTGTTGTGGTGTCTCTCTTTATGTAGTGTTGTGGTGTGCTCTTTATGTAGTGTTGTGGTGTCTCTTTATGTAGTGTTGTGGTGTCTCTTTATGTAGTGTTGTGGTGTCTCTTTATGTAGTGTTGTGGTGTCTCTTTATGTAGTGTTGTGGTGTCTCTTTATGTAGTGTTGTGGTGTCTCTATGTAGTGTTGTGGTGTCTCTTTATGTAGTGTTGTGGTGTCTCTTTATGTAGTGTTGTGGTGTCTCTCTATGTAGTGTTGTGGTGTCTCTTTATGTAGTGTTGTGGTGTCTCTATGTAGTGTTGTGGTGTCTCTTTATGTAGTGTTGTGGTGCTCTCTTTATGTAGTGTTGTGGTGTCTCTTTATGTAGTGTTGTGGTGTCTCTTTATGTAGTGTTGTGGTGTCTCTTTATGTAGTGTTGTGGTGTCTCTTTATGTAGTGTTGTGGTGTCTCTCTATGTAGTGTTGTGGTGTCTCTCTATGTAGTGTTGTGGTGTCTCTCTTTATGTAGTGTTGTGGTGTCTCTTTATGTAGTGTTGTGGTGTCTCTCTTTATGTAGTGTTGTGGTGTCTCTCTATGTAGTGTTGTGGTGTCTCTCTTTATGTAGTGTTGTGGTGTCTCTTTATGTAGTGTTGTGGTGTCTCTTTATGTAGTGTTGTGGTGTCTCTATGTAGTGTTGTGGTGTCTCTTTATGTAGTGTTGTGGTGTCTCTTTATGTAGTGTTGTGGTGTCTCTCTATGTAGTGTTGTGGTGTCTCTCTCTATGTAGTGTTGTGGTGTCTCTCTATGTAGTGTTGTGGTGTCTCTCTTTATGTAGTGTTGTGGTGTCTCTCTTTATGTAGTGTTGTGGTGTGTCTCTTTATGTAGTGTTGTGGTGTCTCTCTTTATGTAGTGTTGTGGTGGCTCTCTTTATGTAGTGTTGTGGTGTCTCTCTATGTAGTGTTGTGGTGTCTCTCTATGTAGTGTTGTGGTGTCTCTTTATGTAGTGTTGTGGTGTCTCTATGTAGTGTTGTGGTGTCTCTTTATGTAGTGTTGTGGTGTCTCTCTATGTAGTGTTGTGGTGTCTCTCTTTATGTAGTGTTGTGGTGTCTCTCTATGTAGTGTTGTGGTGTCTCTCTCTATGTAGTGTTGTGGTGTCTCTCTTTATGTAGTGTTGTGGTGTCTCTCTTTATGTAGTGTTGTGGTGTGTCTCTTTATGTAGTGTTGTGGTGTCTCTTTATGTAGTGTTGTGGTGTCTCTTTATGTAGTGTTGTGGTGTCTCTCTCTATGTAGTGTTGTGGTGTCTCTCTATGTAGTGTTGTGGTGTCTCTCTTTATGTAGTGTTGTGGTGTCTCTCTTTATGTAGTGTTGTGGTGTATCTCTTTATGTAGTGTTGTGGTGTCTCTTTATGTAGTGTTGTGGTGTGTCTCTTTATGTAGTGTTGTGGTGTCTCTCTTTATGTAGTGTTGTGGTGTGTCTCTTTATGTAGTGTTGTGGTGTCTCTCTATGTAGTGTTGTGGTGTCTCTCTATGTAGTGTTGTGGTGTCTCTTTATGTAGTGTTGTGGTGTGTCTCTTTATGTAGTGTTGTGGTGTCTCTCTCTATGTAGTGTTGTGGTGTCTCTTTATGTAGTGTTGTGGTGTCTCTCTATGTAGTGTTGTGGTGTCTCTCTATGTAGTGTTGTGGTGTGTCTCTTTATGTAGTGTTGTGGTGTCTCTTTATGTAGTGTTGTGGTGTCTCTTTATGTAGTGTTGTGGTGTCCCTTTATGTAGTGTTGTGGTGTCTCTCTTTATGTAGTGTTGTGGTGTCTCTTTATGTAGTGTTGTGGTGTCTCTTTATGTAGTGTTGTGGTGTCTCTTTATGTAGTGTTGTGGTGTGTCTCTTTATGTAGTGTTGTGGTGTCTCTCTTTATGTAGTGTTGTGGTGTCCCTTTATGTAGTGTTGTGGTGTCTCTTTATGTAGTGTTGTGGTGTCTCTCTATGTAGTGTTGTGGTGTCTCTTTATGTAGTGTTGTGGTGTCCCTTTATGTAGTGTTGTGGTGTCTCTCTTTATGTAGTGTTGTGGTGTCCCTTTATGTAGTGTTGTGGTGTCTCTTTATGTAGTGTTGTGGTGTCCCTTTATGTAGTGTTGTGGTGTCTCTTTATGTAGTGTTGTGGTGTCTCTTTATGTAGTGTTGTGGTGTCTCTTTATGTAGTGTTGTGGTGTCCCTTTATGTAGTGTTGTGGTGTCTCTTTATGTAGTGTTGTGGTGTCTCTTTATGTAGTGTTGTGGTGTGTCTCTTTATGTAGTGTTGTGGTGTCTCTTTATGTAGTGTTGTGGTGTGTCTCTTTATGTAGTGTTGTGGTGTCTCTTTATGTAGTGTTGTGGTGTCTCTTTATGTAGTGTTGTGGTGTCCCTTTATGTAGTGTTGTGGTGTCTCTCTTTATGTAGTGTTGTGGTGTCTCTTTATGTAGTGTTGTGGTGTCTCTTTATGTAGTGTTGTGGTGTCTCTCTTTATGTAGTGTTGTGGTGTCTCTTTATGTAGTGTTGTGGTGTCTCTCTTTATGTAGTGTTGTGGTGTCTCTCTTTATGTAGTGTTGTGGTGTCTCTCTATGTAGTGTTGTGGTGTCTCTCTATGTAGTGTTGTGGTGTCTCTCTATGTAGTGTTGTGGTGTCTCTATGTAGTGTTGTGTCTCTCTATGTAGTGTTGTGGTGTCTCTCTTTATGTAGTGTTGTGGTGTCTCTCTTTATGTAGTGTTGTGGTGTCTCTTTATGTAGTGTTGTGGTGTCTCTCTTTATGTAGTGTTGTGGTGTCTCTCTTTATGTAGTGTTGTGGTGTCTCTCTATGTAGTGTTGTGGTGTCTCTTTATGTAGTGTTGTGGTGTCTCTTTATGTAGTGTTGTGGTGTCTCTATGTAGTGTTGTGGTGTCTCTTTATGTAGTGTTGTGGTGTCTCTCTATGTAGTGTTGTGGTGTCTCTTTATGTAGTGTTGTGGTGTCTCTCTATGTAGTGTTGTGGTGTCTCTCTATGTAGTGTTGTGGTGTCTCTCTATGTAGTGTTGTGGTGTCTCTCTTTATGTAGTGTTGTGGTGTCTCTCTTTATGTAGTGTTGTGGTGTCTCTTTATGTAGTGTTGTGGTGTCTCTTTATGTAGTGTTGTGGTGTCTCTTTATGTAGTGTTGTGGTGTCTCTCTCTATGTAGTGTTGTGGTGTCTCTCTATGTAGTGTTGTGGTGTCTCTCTTTATGTAGTGTTGTGGTGTCTCTCTTTATGTAGTGTTGTGGTGTCTCTCTATGTAGTGTTGTGGTGTCTCTTTATGTAGTGTTGTGGTGTCTCTTTATGTAGTGTTGTGGTGTCTCTCTTTATGTAGTGTTGTGGTGTGTCTCTTTATGTAGTGTTGTGGTGTCTCTCTATGTAGTGTTGTGGTGTCTCTTTATGTAGTGTTGTGGTGTCTCTTTATGTAGTGTTGTGGTGTCTCTTTATGTAGTGTTGTGGTGTCTCTCTCTATGTAGTGTTGTGGTGTCTCTTTATGTAGTGTTGTGGTGTCTCTCTATGTAGTGTTGTGGTGTCTCTCTATGTAGTGTTGTGGTGTCTCTTTATGTAGTGTTGTGGTGTCTCTTTATGTAGTGTTGTGGTGTCTCTTTATGTAGTGTTGTGGTGTCTCTCTTTATGTAGTGTTGTGGTGTCTCTCTTTATGTAGTGTTGTGGTGTCTCTTTATGTAGTGTTGTGGTGTCTCTTTATGTAGTGTTGTGGTGTCTCTCTTATGTAGTGTTGTGGTGTCTCTCTTTATGTAGTGTTGTGGTGTCTCTCTTTATGTAGTGTTGTGGTGTCCCTTTATGTAGTGTTGTGGTGTCTCTTTATGTAGTGTTGTGGTGTCTCTCTATGTAGTGTTGTGGTGTCTCTTTATGTAGTGTTGTGGTGTCCCTTTATGTAGTGTTGTGGTGTCTCTCTTTATGTAGTGTTGTGGTGTCCCTTTATGTAGTGTTGTGGTGTCTCTCTATGTAGTGTTGTGGTGTCCCTTTATGTAGTGTTGTGGTGTCTCTTTATGTAGTGTTGTGGTGTCTCTTTATGTAGTGTTGTGGTGTCTCTCTTTATGTAGTGTTGTGGTGTCCCTTTATGTAGTGTTGTGGTGTCTTCTTTATGTAGTGTTGTGGTGTCTCTTTATGTAGTGTTGTGGTGTGTCTCTTTATGTAGTGTTGTGGTGTCTCTCTTTATGTAGTGTTGTGGTGTCTCTTTATGTAGTGTTGTGGTGTCTCTTTATGTAGTGTTGTGGTGTCTCTTTATGTAGTGTTGTGGTGTCCCTCTTTATGTAGTGTTGTGGTGTCCCTTTATGTAGTGTTGTGGTGTCTCTCTTTATGTAGTGTTGTGGTGTCTCTCTTTATGTAGTGTTGTGGTGTCTCTTTATGTAGTGTTGTGGTGTCTCTCTTTATGTAGTGTTGTGGTGTCTCTCTTTATGTAGTGTTGTGGTGTCTCTTTATGTAGTGTTGTGGTCTCTCTTTATGTAGTGTTGTGGTGTCTCTTTATGTAGTGTTGTGGTGTCTCTCTATGTAGTGTTGTGGTGTCTCTTTATGTAGTGTTGTGGTGTCTCTATGTAGTGTTGTGGTGTCTCTCTATGTAGTGTTGTGGTGCTCTCTATGTAGTGTTGTGGTGTCTCTTTATGTAGTGTTGTGGTGTCTCTTTATGTAGTGTTGTGGTGTCTCTCTATGTAGTGTTGTGGTGTGCTCTTTATGTAGTGTTGTGGTGTCTCTTTATGTAGTGTTGTGGTGTCTCTTTATGTAGTGTTGTGGTGTCTCTTTATGTAGTGTTGTGGTGTCTCTTTATGTAGTGTTGTGGTGTCTCTTTATGTAGTGTTGTGGTGTCTCTTTATGTAGTGTTGTGGTGTCTCTTTATGTAGTGTTGTGGTGTCTCTTTATGTAGTGTTGTGGTGTCTCTTATGTAGTGTTGTGGTGTCTCTCTTTATGTAGTGTTGTGGTGTCTCTTTATGTAGTGTTGTGGTGTCTCTTTATGTAGTGTTGTGGTGTCTCTCTATGTAGTGTTGTGGTGTCTCTTTATGTAGTGTTGTGGTGTCTCTCTTTATGTAGTGTTGTGGTGTCTCTCTATGTAGTGTTGTGGTGTCTCTTTATGTAGTGTTGTGGTGTCTCTCTATGTAGTGTTGTGGTGTCTCTTTATGTAGTGTTGTGGTGTCTCTTTATGTAGTGTTGTGGTGTCTCTTTATGTAGTGTTGTGGTGTCTCTTTATGTAGTGTTGTGGTGTCTCTTTATGTAGTGTTGTGGTGTCTCTTTATGTAGTGTTGTGGTGTCTCTTTATGTAGTGTTGTGGTGTCTCTCTTTATGTAGTGTTGTGGTGTCTCTTTATGTAGTGTTGTGGTGTCTCTCTTTATGTAGTGTTGTGGTGTCTCTTTATGTAGTGTTGTGGTGTCTCTTTATGTAGTGTTGTGGTGTCTCTTTATGTAGTGTTGTGGTGTCTCTTTATGTAGTGTTGTGGTGTCTCTTTATGTAGTGTTGTGGTGTCTCTTTATGTAGTGTTGTGGTGTCTCTCTCTATGTAGTGTTGTGGTGTCTCTCTATGTAGTGTTGTGGTGTCTCTCTTTATGTAGTGTTGTGGTGTCTCTCTTTATGTAGTGTTGTGGTGTCTCTCTTTATGTAGTGTTGTGGTGTGTCTCTTTATGTAGTGTTGTGGTGTCTCTCTTTATGTAGTGTTGTGGTGTCTCTTTATGTAGTGTTGTGGTGTCTCTTTATGTAGTGTTGTGGTGTCTCTTTATGTAGTGTTGTGGTGTCTCTCTATGTAGTGTTGTGGTGTCTCTTTATGTAGTGTTGTGGTGTCTCTCTATGTAGTGTTGTGGTGTCTCTTTATGTAGTGTTGTGGTGTCTCTCTATGTAGTGTTGTGGTGTCTCTCTCTATGTAGTGTTGTGGTGTCTCTCTATGTAGTGTTGTGGTGTCTCTCTTTATGTAGTGTTGTGGTGTCTCTCTTTATGTAGTGTTGTGGTGTGTCTCTTTATGTAGTGTTGTGGTGTCTCTCTTTATGTAGTGTTGTGGTGTCTCTTTATGTAGTGTTGTGGTGTCTCTCTCTATGTAGTGTTGTGGTGTCTCTCTATGTAGTGTTGTGGTGTCTCTCTTTATGTAGTGTTGTGGTGTCTCTCTTTATGTAGTGTTGTGGTGGCTCTCTTTATGTAGTGTTGTGGTGTCTCTCTATGTAGTGTTGTGGTGTCTCTTTATGTAGTGTTGTGGTGTCTCTCTTTATGTAGTGTTGTGGTGTCTCTCTTTATGTAGTGTTGTGGTGTCTCTTTTATGTAGTGTTGTGGTGTCTCTCTATGTAGTGTTGTGGTGTCTCTTTATGTAGTGTTGTGGTGTCTCTTTATGTAGTGTTGTGGTGTCTCTCTCTATGTAGTGTTGTGGTGTCTCTTTATGTAGTGTTGTGGTGTCTCTCTATGTAGTGTTGTGGTGTCTCTCTATGTAGTGTTGTGGTGTGTCTCTTTATGTAGTGTTGTGGTGTCTCTCTTTATGTAGTGTTGTGGTGTCTCTTTATGTAGTGTTGTGGTGTCCCTTTATGTAGTGTTGTGGTGTCTCTCCTTATGTAGTGTTGTGGTGTCTCTTTATGTAGTGTTGTGGTGTCTCTTTATGTAGTGTTGTGGTGTCTCTTTATGTAGTGTTGTGGTGTCTCTTTATGTAGTGTTGTGGTGTCTCTCTTTATGTAGTGTTGTGGTGTCCCTTTATGTAGTGTTGTGGTGTCTCTTTATGTAGTGTTGTGGTGTCTCTCTATGTAGTGTTGTGGTGTCTCTTTATGTAGTGTTGTGGTGTCCCCTTTATGTAGTGTTGTGGTGTCTCTCTTTATGTAGTGTTGTGGTGTCCCTTTATGTAGTGTTGTGGTGTCTCTTTATGTAGTGTTGTGGTGTCCCTTTATGTAGTGTTGTGGTGTCTCTTTATGTAGTGTTGTGGTGTCTCTTTATGTAGTGTTGTGGTGTCTCTTTATGTAGTGTTGTGGTGTCCCTTTATGTAGTGTTGTGGTGTCTCTTTATGTAGTGTTGTGGTGTCTCTTTATGTAGTGTTGTGGTGTCTCTCTTTATGTAGTGTTGTGGTGTCTCTTTATGTAGTGTTGTGGTGTGTCTCTTTATGTAGTGTTGTGGTGTCTCTTTATGTAGTGTTGTGGTGTCTCTCTTATGTAGTGTTGTGGTGTCCCTTTATGTAGTGTTGTGGTGTCTCTCTTTATGTAGTGTTGTGGTGTCTCTTTATGTAGTGTTGTGGTGTCTCTTTATGTAGTGTTGTGGTGTCTCTCTTTATGTAGTGTTGTGGTGTCTCTTTATGTAGTGTTGTGGTGTCTCTTTATGTAGTGTTGTGGTGTCTCTCTTTATGTAGTGTTGTGGTGTCTCTTATGTAGTGTTGTGGTGTCTCTCTATGTAGTGTTGTGGTGTCTCTCTATGTAGTGTTGTGGTGTCTCTCATGTAGTGTTGTGGTGTCTCTCTATGTAGTGTTGTGGTGTCTCTTTAGTGTTGTGGTGTCTCTTTATGTAGTGTTGTGGTGTCTCTTTATGTAGTGTTGTGGTGTCTCTCTTATGTAGTGTTGTGGTGTGTCTCTTTATGTAGTGTTGTGGTGTCTCTTTATGTAGTGTTGTGGTGTCTCTTTATGTAGTGTTGTGGTGTGTCTCTTTATGTAGTGTTGTGGTGTCTCTTTATGTAGTGTTGTGGTGTCTCTTTATGTAGTGTTGTGGTGTCTCTTTATGTAGTGTTGTGGTGTTCTCTTTATGTAGTGTTGTGGTGTCTCTTTATGTAGTGTTGTGGTGTCTCTTATGTAGTGTTGTGGTGTCTCTTTATGTTGTGTTGTGCTCTCTCTTTATGTAGTGTTGTGGTGTCTCTTTATGTAGTGTTGTGGTGTCTCTTTATGTAGTGTTGTGGTGTCTCTTTATGTAGTGTTGTGGTGTCTCTTTATGTAGTGTTGTGGTGTCTCTTTATGTAGTGTTGTGGTGTCTCTTTATGTAGTGTTGTGGTGTCTCTTATGTAGTGTTGTGGTGTCTCTTTATGTAGTGTTGTGGTGTCTCTCTTATGTAGTGTTGTGGTGTCTCTTTATGTAGTGTTGTGGTGTCTCTATGTAGTGTTGTGGTGTCTCTTTATGTAGTGTTGTGGTGTCTCTTTATGTAGTGTTGTGGTGTCTCTCTCTATGTAGTGTTGTGGTGTCTCTTTATGTAGTGTTGTGGTGTCTCTCTTTATGTAGTGTTGTGGTGTCTCTTTATGTAGTGTTGTGGTGTCTCTCTATGTAGTGTTGTGGTGTCTCTCTATGTAGTGTTGTGGTGTCTCTCTCTATGTAGTGTTGTGGTGTCTCTTTATGTAGTGTTGTGGTGTCTCTTTATGTAGTGTTGTGGTGTCTCTATGTAGTGTTGTGGTGTCTCTTTATGTAGTGTTGTGGTGTCTCTCTTTATGTAGTGTTGTGGTGTCTCTCTTTATGTAGTGTTGTGGTGTCTCTCTATGTAGTGTTGTGGTGTCTCTCTCTATGTAGTGTTGTGGTGTCTCTCTATGTAGTGTTGTGGTGTCTCTCTTTATGTAGTGTTGTGGTGTCTCTCTTTATGTAGTGTTGTGGTGTGTCTATGTAGTGTTGTGGTGTCTCTTTATGTAGTGTTGTGGTCTCTCTTTATGTAGTGTTGTGGTGTCCCTTTATGTAGTGTTGTGGTGTCTCTCTTTATGTAGTGTTGTGGTGTCCCTTTATGTAGTGTTGTGGTGTCTCTTTATGTAGTGTTGTGGTCTCTCTTTATGTAGTGTTGTGGTGTCCCTTTATGTAGTGTTGTGGTGTCTCTCTTTATGTAGTGTTGTGGTGTCTCTCTTTATGTAGTGTTGTGGTGTCTCTATGTAGTGTTGTGGTGTCTCTTTATGTAGTGTTGTGGTCTCTCTTTATGTAGTGTTGTGGTGTCTCTTTATGTAGTGTTGTGGTCTCTCTTTATGTAGTGTTGTGGTGTCCCTTTATGTAGTGTTGTGGTGTCTCTCTTTATGTAGTGTTGTGGTGTCCCTTTATGTAGTGTTGTGGTGTCTCTTTATGTAGTGTTGTGGTGTCTCTTTATGTAGTGTTGTGGTGTCTCTTTATGTAGTGTTGTGGTGTCTCTCTTTATGTAGTGTTGTGGTGTCTCTTTATGTAGTGTTGTGGTGTCTCTTTATGTAGTGTTGTGGTGTCTCTTTATGTAGTGTTGTGGTGTCTCTTTATGTAGTGTTGTGGTGTCTCTTTATGTAGTGTTGTGGTGTCTCTTTATGTAGTGTTGTGGTGTCTCTTTATGTAGTGTTGTGGTGTCCCTTTATGTAGTGTTGTGGTGTCTCTCTTTATGTAGTGTTGTGGTGTCTCTTTATGTAGTGTTGTGGTGTCTCTTTATGTAGTGTTGTGGTGTCTCTCTTTATGTAGTGTTGTGGTGTCCCTCTATGTAGTGTTGTGGTGTCTCTCTTTATGTAGTGTTGTGGTGTCTCTCTTTATGTAGTGTTGTGGTGTCTCTTTATGTAGTGTTGTGGTGTCTCTCTATGTAGTGTTGTGGTGTCTCTTTATGTAGTGTTGTGGTGTCTCTTTATGTAGTGTTGTGGTGTCTCTCTATGTAGTGTTGTGGTGTCTCTTATGTAGTGTTGTGGTGTCTCTTTATGTAGTGTTGTGGTGTCTCTCTATGTAGTGTTGTGGTGTCTCTCTATGTAGTGTTGTGGTGTGTCTCTTTATGTAGTGTTGTGGTGTCTCTTATGTAGTGTTGTGGTCTCTCTTTATGTAGTGTTGTGGTGTCTCTCTTTATGTAGTGTTGTGGTGTCTCTTTATGTAGTGTTGTGGTGTCTCTCTATGTAGTGTTGTGGTGTCTCTTTATGTAGTGTTGTGGTGTGCTCTTTATGTAGTGTTGTGGTGTCTCTTTATGTAGTGTTGTGGTGTCCCTCTATGTAGTGTTGTGGTGTCTCTTTATGTAGTGTTGTGGTCTCTCTTTATGTAGTGTTGTGGTGTCTCTCTTATGTAGTGTTGTGGTGTCTCTTTATGTAGTGTTGTGGTGTCTCTTTATGTAGTGTTGTGGTGTCTCTTTATGTAGTGTTGTGGTGTCTCTCTATGTAGTGTTGTAGGTGTCTCTTTATGTAGTGTTGTGGTGTCTCTTTGTAGTGTTGTGTCCTATGTAGTGTGGTCTCTCTTTATGTAGTGTTGTGGTGTCTCTTTATGTAGTGTTGTGGTGTCTCTTATGTAGTGTTGTGGTGTCTCTTTATGTAGTGTTGTGGTGTCTCTTTATGTAGTGTTGTGGTGTCTCTCTTTATGTAGTGTTGTGGTGTCTCTTTATGTAGTGTTGTGGTGTCTCTCTTTATGTAGTGTTGTGGTGTCTCTTTATGTAGTGTTGTGGTGTCTCTCTATGTAGTGTTGTGGTGTCTCTCTATGTAGTGTTGTGGTGTCTCTCTCTATGTAGTGTTGTGGTGTCTCTTTATGTAGTGTTGTGGTGTCTCTTTATGTAGTGTTGTGGTGTCTCTATGTAGTGTTGTGGTGTCTCTTTATGTAGTGTTGTGGTGTCTCTCTATGTAGTGTTGTGGTGTCTCTTTATGTAGTGTTGTGGTGTCTCTCTATGTAGTGTTGTGGTGTCTCTCTCTATGTAGTGTTGTGGTGTCTCTCTATGTAGTGTTGTGGTGTCTCTCTTTATGTAGTGTTGTGGTGTCTCTCTTTATGTAGTGTTGTGGTGTGTCTCTTTATGTAGTGTTGTGGTGTCTCTCTTTATGTAGTGTTGTGGTGGCTCTCTTTATGTAGTGTTGTGGTGTCTCTATGTAGTGTTGTGGTGTCTCTTTATGTAGTGTTGTGGTGTCTCTTTATGTAGTGTTGTGGTGTCTCTATGTAGTGTTGTGGTGTCTCTTTATGTAGTGTTGTGGTGTCTCTCTATGTAGTGTTGTGGTGTCTCTTTATGTAGTGTTGTGGTGTCTCTCTATGTAGTGTTGTGGTGTCTCTCTCTATGTAGTGTTGTGGTGTCTCTCTATGTAGTGTTGTGGTGTCTCTCTTTATGTAGTGTTGTGGTGTCTCTCTTTATGTAGTGTTGTGGTGTCTCTCTTTATGTAGTGTTGTGGTGTCTCTTTATGTAGTGTTGTGGTGTCTCTTTTTGTAGTGTTGTGGTGTCCCTCTATGTAGTGTTGTGGTGTCTCTCTATGTAGTGTTGTGGTGTCTCTCTTTATGTAGTGTTGTGGTGTCTCTCTTTATGTAGTGTTGTGGTGTCTCTCTTTATGTAGTGTTGTGGTGTGTCTCTTTATGTAGTGTTGTGGTGTCTCTTTATGTAGTGTTGTGGTGTCTCTATGTAGTGTTGTGGTGTCTCTTTATGTAGTGTTGTGGTGTGTCTCTTTATGTAGTGTTGTGGTGTCTCTTTATGTAGTGTTGTGGTGTCTCTTTATGTAGTGTTGTGGTGTCTCTTTATGTAGTGTTGTGGTGTCTCTTTATGTAGTGTTGTGGTGTGTCTCTTTATGTAGTGTTGTGGTGTCTCTTTATGTAGTGTTGTGGTGTCTCTTTATGTAGTGTTGTGGTGTCTCTTTATGTAGTGTTGTGGTCTCTCTTTATGTAGTGTTGTGGTGTCTCTTTATGTAGTGTTGTGGTGTCTCTTATGTAGTGTTGTGGTGTCTCTTTATGTAGTGTTGTGGTGTCTCTCTTTATGTAGTGTTGTGGTGTCTCTCTTTATGTAGTGTTGTGGTGTCTCTTTATGTAGTGTTGTGGTGTCTCTCTTATGTAGTGTTGTGGTGTCTCTTTATGTAGTGTTGTGGTGTCTCTCTTATGTAGTGTTGTGGTGTCTCTCTTTATGTAGTGTTGTGGTGTCTCTCTTTATGTAGTGTTGTGGTGTCTCTTTATGTAGTGTTGTGGTGTCTCTATATGTAGTGTTGTGGTGTCTCTCTATGTAGTGTTGTGGTGTCTCTCTCTATGTAGTGTTGTGGTGTCTCTTTATGTAGTGTTGTGGTGTCTCTCTTTATGTAGTGTTGTGGTGTCCTCTATGTAGTGTTGTGGTGTCTCTTTATGTAGTGTTGTGGTGTCCCTCTATGTAGTGTTGTGGTGTCTCTCTTTATGTAGTGTTGTGGTGTCTCTCTTATGTAGTGTTGTGGTGTCTCTCTTATGTAGTGTTGTGGTGTCTCTCTATGTAGTGTTGTGGTGTCTCTCTTTATGTAGTGTTGTGGTGTCTCTCTTTATGTAGTGTTGTGGTGTCCTCTATGTAGTGTTGTGGTGTCCTCTTTATGTAGTGTTGTGGTCTCTCTTATGTAGTGTTGTGGTGTCCCTTTATGTAGTGTTGTGGTGTCTCTCTTTATGTAGTGTTGTGGTGTCCCCTTTATGTAGTGTTGTGGTGTCTCTTTATGTAGTGTTGTGGTCTCTCTCTTATGTAGTGTTGTGGTGTCCCTCTTATGTAGTGTTGTGGTGTCTCTCTTTATGTAGTGTTGTGGTGTCTCTCTTATGTAGTGTTGTGGTGTCTCTTTATGTAGTGTTGTGGTGTCTCTTTATGTAGTGTTGTGGTCTCTCTCTATGTAGTGTTGTGGTGTCCCCTTTATGTAGTGTTGTGGTGTCTCTCTTATGTAGTGTTGTGGTGTCTCTTTATGTAGTGTTGTGGTGTCTCTTTATGTAGTGTTGTGGTGTCTCTCTTATGTAGTGTTGTGGTGTCTCTCTTATGTAGTGTTGTGGTGTCTCTCTTTATGTAGTGTTGTGGTGTCTCTCTTTATGTAGTGTTGTGGTGTCTCTCATGTAGTGTTGTGGTGTCTCTCTTATGTAGTGTTGTGGTGTCTCTCCTATGTAGTGTTGTGGTGTCTCTATGTAGTGTTGTGGTTCTCTCTATGTAGTGTTGTGGTGTCTCTCTTATGTAGTGTTGTGGTGTCTCTTTATGTAGTGTTGTGGTGTCTCTCTATGTAGTGTTGTGGTGTCTCTCTATGTAGTGTTGTGGTGTCTCTCTCTATGTAGTGTTGTGGTGTCTCTTTATGTAGTGTTGTGGTGTCTCTTTATGTAGTGTTGTGGTGTCTCTATGTAGTGTTGTGGTGTCTCTTTATGTAGTGTTGTGGTGTCTCTTTATGTAGTGTTGTGGTGTCCTCTTTATGTAGTGTTGTGGTGTCTCTCTTTATGTAGTGTTGTGGTGTCTCTTTATGTAGTGTTGTGGTGTCTCCTTATGTAGTGTTGTGGTGTCTCTTTATGTAGTGTTGTGGTCTCTCTTTATGTAGTGTTGTGGTGTCTCTTTATGTAGTGTTGTGGTGTCTCTATGTAGTGTTGTGGTGTCTCTTTATGTAGTGTTGTGGTGTCTCTCTTATGTAGTGTCGGGTGTCTCTCTATGTAGTGTTGTGGTGTCTCTCTTATGTAGTGTTGTGGTGTCCTCTATGTAGTGTTGTGGTGTCTCCCTTTATGTAGTGTTGTGGCCCCTCTCTTTATGTAGTGTTGTGGTGTCCCTCTTTATGTAGTGTTGTGGTGTCTCTTATGTAGTGTTGTGGTGTCTCTTTATGTAGTGTTGTGGTGTCTCTTTATGTAGTGTTGTGGTGTCTCTCTCTATGTAGTGTTGTGGTGTCTCTCTTTATGTAGTGTTGTGGTGTCTCTCTTTATGTAGTGTTGTGGGCGTCTCTTTATGTAGTGTTGTGGTGTCTCTTTATGTAGTGTTGTGGTGTCTCTCTATGTAGTGTTGTGGTGTCTCTCTTATGTAGTGTTGTGGTGTCTCTCTTATGTAGTGTTGTGGTGTCTCTTTATGTAGTGTTGTGGTGTCTCTCTTTATGTAGTGTTGTGGTGTCTCTTTATGTAGTGTTGTGGTGTCTCTCTATGTAGTGTTGTGGTGTCTCTTTATGTAGTGTTGTGGTGTCTCTCTATGTAGTGTTGTGGTGTCTCTCTTATGTAGTGTTGGGGTGTCTCTCTATGTAGTGTTGTGGTGTCCCTCTTTATGTAGTGTTGTGGTGTCTCTCTTTATGTAGTGTTGTTGTGTCTCTCTTTATGTAGTGTTGTGGTGTGTCTCTTTATGTAGTGTTGTGGTGTCTCTCTTTATGTAGTGTTGTGGTGTCCTCTATGTAGTGTTGTGGTGTCTCTTTATGTAGTGTTGTGGCGTCTCTCTTATGTAGTGTTGTGGTGTCTCTCTATGTAGTGTTGTGGTGTCTCTTTATGTAGTGTTGTGGTGTCTCTCTATGTAGTGTTGTGGTGTCTCTTTATGTAGTGTTGTGGTGTCTCTCTTATGTAGTGTTGTGGTGTCTCTCTTATGTAGTGTTGTGGTGTCTCTCTTATGTAGTGTTGTGGTGTCTCTCTTTATGTAGTGTTGTGGTGTCTCTCTTATGTAGTGTTGGGGTGTCTCTTTATGTAGTGTTGTGGTGTCTCTTTATGTAGTGTTGTGGTGTCTCTTTATGTAGTGTTGTGGTGTCTCTCTCTATGTAGTGTTGTGGTGTCTCTCTATGTAGTGTTGTGGTGTCCCTCTTTATGTAGTGTTGTGGTGTCTCTCTTTATGTAGTGTTGTGGTGTCTCTCTTTATGTAGTGTTGTGGTGTCTCTCTTTATGTAGTGTTGTGGTGTGTCTCTTTATGTAGTGTTGTGGTGTCCCTCTTATGTAGTGTTGTGGTGTCTCCTTTATGTAGTGTTGTGGTGTCTCTCTTTATGTAGTGTTGTGGTGTCTCTTTATGTAGTGTTGTGGTGTCTCCTTTATGTAGTGTTGTGGTGTCTCTTTATGTAGTGTTGTGGTGTCCTCTTTATGTAGTGTTGTGGTGTCTCTCTTTATGTAGTGTTAGGTGTCTCTCTATGTAGTGTTGTGGTGTCTCTCTATGTAGTGTTGTGGTGTCTCTTTATGTAGTGTTGTGGTCTCTCTTTATGTAGTGTTGTGGTGTCTCTTTATGTAGTGTTGTGGTGTCTCTTATGTAGTGTTGTGGCGTCTCTCTTTATGTAGTGTTGTGGTGTCTCTTTATGTAGTGTTGTGGTGTCTCTCTTATGTAGTGTTGTGGTGTCTCTCTTTATGTAGTGTTGTGGTGTCTCTTATGTAGTGTTGTGGTGTCTCTTTATGTAGTGTTGTGGTCTCTCTTTATGTAGTGTTGTGGTGTCCTCTTTATGTAGTGTTGTGGTGTCTCTATGTAGTGTTGTGGTGTCTCCTTTATGTAGTGTTGTGGTGTCTCTTTATGTAGTGTTGTGGTGTCTCTTCTATGTAGTGTTGTGGTGTCTCTCTTTATGTAGTGTTGTGGTGTCCCTCTTTATGTAGTGTCGGGTGTCTCTTTATGTAGTGTTGTGGTGTCTCTCTATGTAGTGTTGTGGTGTCTCTCTATGTAGTGTTGGGGTGTCTCCCCCTTTATGTAGTGTTGTGGTGTCTCCCTTTATGTAGTGTTGGGGTGTCTCTCTTATGTAGTGTTGTGGTGTCTCTCTCTATGTAGTGTTGTGGGTGTCCTCTTATGTAGTGTTGTGGTGTCTCTCTTTATGTAGTGTTGTGGTGTCTCTCTTATGTAGTGTTGTGGTGTCTCTCTTATGTAGTGTTGTGGTGTGTCTCTTTATGTAGTGTTGTGGTGTCTCTTTATGTAGTGTTGTGGTGTCCTCTTTATGTAGTGTTGGGTGTCCTCTTTATGTAGTGTTTTGGTGTGTCTCTTTATGTAGTGTTGTGGTGTCTCTTTATGTAGTGTTGTGGTGTCTCTTTATGTAGTGTTGTGGTGTCTCTCTTATGTAGTGTTGTGGTGTCTCTTTATGTAGTGTTGTGGTGTGCCTCTCTTATGTAGTGTTGGGGTGTCTCCTTTATGTAGTGTTGTGGTGTCCTCTATGTAGTGTTGTGGTGTCTCTCTTTATGTAGTGTTGTGGCCTCTCTCTTATGTAGTGTTGTGGTGTCCTTTATGTAGTGTTGGGTGTCCTCTTATGTAGTGTTGTGGTGTCTCTCTTATGTAGTGTTGTGGTGTCTCTTTATGTAGTGTTGTGTGTCTCTCTTTATGTAGTGTTGTGGTGTCCCTCTTATGTAGTGTTGTGGTCTCTCTATGTAGTGTCGTGGTGTCTCTTTATGTAGTGTTGTGGCCTCTTTATGTAGTGTTGTGGTGTCTCCCTTTATGTAGTGTTGTGGCTGTCTCCTTATGTAGTGTTGTGGTGTCTCTTTATGTAGTGTTGTGGTGTCTCTTTATGTAGTGTTGTGGTGTCTCTCTCTATGTAGTGTTGTGGTGTCTCTTTATGTAGTGTTGTGGTGTCTCTCTTTATGTAGTGTTGTGGTGTCTCTCTATGTAGTGTTGTGGTGTCTCTCTATGTAGTGTTGTGGTGTCCCCCTCTATGTAGTGTTGTGGTGTCTCTCTTTATGTAGTGTTGTGGTGTCTCTCTTTATGTAGTGTTGTGGTGTCTCTTATGTAGTGTTGTGGTGTCTCCTTATGTAGTGTTGTGGTGTCTCCTTTATGTAGTGTTGTGGTGTCCTCTCTATGTAGTGTTGTGGTGTCTCTTTATGTAGTGTTGGGTGTCTCTCTTGTAGTGTTGTGGTGTCTCTCTCTTATGTAGTGTTGTGGTGTCTCTCTTATGTAGTGTTGTGGTGTCTCTCTTTATGTAGTGTTGTGGGTGTCTCTCTTTATGTAGTGTTGGGTGTGTCTCTTTATGTAGTGTTGTGGTGTCTCTCTTTATGTAGTGTTGTGGTGCTCTCTTTATGTAGTGTTGTGGTGTCTCCCTTATGTAGTGTTGTGGTGTCCTCTTTATGTAGTGTTGTGGTGTCTCTCTATGTAGTGTTGTGGTGTCTCTTATGTAGTGTTGTGGTGTCTCTTTATGTAGTGTTGTGGTGTCTCCTCTATGTAGTGTTGTGGTGTCTCTCTTATGTAGTGTTGTGGTGTCCTCTTATGTAGTGTTGTGGTGTCTCTCTTTATGTAGTGTTTTGGGTGTCTCTCTTTATGTAGTGTTGTGGTGTCTCTCTTTATGTAGTGTTGTGGTGTCCCTCTTTATGTAGTGTTGTGGTGTCTCTTTATGTAGTGTTGTGGTGTCTCTCTCTATGTAGTGTTGTGGTGTCCTCTATGTAGTGTTGTGGTGTCTCTCTTTATGTAGTGTTGTGGTGTCTCTCTTTATGTAGTGTTGTGGTGTCTCTCTTTATGTAGTGTTGTGGTGTCTCTTTATGTAGTGTTGTGGCGTGTCTCTTTATGTAGTGTTGTGGTGTCTCTCTTATGTAGTGTTGTGGTGTCTCTCTTTATGTAGTGTTGTGGTGTCTCTCTATGTAGTGTTGTGGTGTCTCTCTATGTAGTGTTGTGGTGTCCCTCTTTATGTAGTGTTGTGGTGTGTCTCTTTATGTAGTGTTGTGGTGTCTCTCTTATGTAGTGTTGTGGTGTCTCTTTATGTAGTGTTGTGGTGTCTCTCTATGTAGTGTTGTGGTGTCTCTCTTTATGTAGTGTTGTGGTGTGTCTCTTTATGTAGTGTTGTGGTGTCCTCTTTATGTAGTGTTGTGGTGTCTCTTTATGTAGTGTTGTGGTGTCCCCTTTATGTAGTGTTGTGGTGTCTCTCTTTATGTAGTGTTGTGGTGTCTCTTTATGTAGTGTTGTGGTGTCTCCTTTATGTAGTGTCTGGGTGTCCTCCTTATGTAGTGTTGTGGTGTCTCCTTTATGTAGTGTTGGGGTGTCCCTCTTTATGTAGTGTTGTGGTGTCCCTCTATGTAGTGTTGTGGTGTCTCTTATGTAGTGTCGGCGCCCCCTATGTAGTGTTGTGGTGTCTCTTTATGTAGTGTTGTGGTGTCCCTTTATGTAGTGTTGTGGTGTCTCTCTTTATGTAGTGTTGTGGTGTCCCCTTTATGTAGTGTTGTGGTGTCTCCTTTATGTAGTGTTGTGGTGTCCCTCTTATGTAGTGTTGTGGTGTCTCTTTATGTAGTGTTGTGGTGTCTCTCTTATGTAGTGTTGTGGTGTCTCTTTATGTAGTGTTGTGGTGTCTCTCTTATGTAGTGTTGTGGTGTCTCTCTATGTAGTGTTGTGGTGTCCCTCTTATGTAGTGTTGTGGTGTCTCTCTATGTAGTGTTGTGGTGTCTCTCTATGTAGTGTTGTGGTGTCTCTCTTTATGTAGTGTTGTGGTGTGTCTCTTTATGTAGTGTTGTGGTCTCTCTTTATGTAGTGTTGTGGTCTCTCTTTATGTAGTGTTGTGGTGTCTCTCTTTATGTAGTGTTGTGGTGTCTCTCTATGTAGTGTTGTGGTGTCTCTCTATGTAGTGTTGTGGTGTCTCTTTATGTAGTGTTGTGGTGTGTCTCTTTATGTAGTCTTGTGGTGTCTCTTTATGTAGTGTTGTGGTGTCTCTATGTAGTGTTGTGGTGTCTCTTTATGTAGTGTTGTGGTCTCTCTTTATGTAGTGTTGTGGTGTCTCTTTATGTAGTGTTGTGGTGTCCTCTATGTAGTGTTGTGGTGTCTCTTTATGTAGTGTTGTGGTGTCTCTTTATGTAGTGTTGTGGTGTCTCTCTATGTAGTGTTGTGGTGTCCCCTTATGTAGTGTT